>NC_063448.1:22159530-22465851 GCF_020379485.1 Brassica napus
GAAGCTCTTCGAGTCCTAACTCCGGAAGCGCTACTGGAAGTCCATCAAACAAGCCGTCAGCTGGTTCAAATCCAGGAGCTGGAACTCCCTCAACGGATACAAACAATCAATCTCAAGGTACCACGAACACTGCTTCAAGTGGAAGTGCAACTACTAGCCAGACCACGGAGGTGACAGTGACAGAAGTCGAGACTCAGACTTCCGAACAAGTTATGACATTCCTAATGAACCTAGAGAAGAAGTGTCCACCAAAGGAGGAATACAAGCAATTTTTCGAGAAACTAAAGAGTACCATGACAGGTTCCGCAAAGGTTTCTTCTCCTAAGAAAAAAGGAGGCTTGTTCGGTATGATCAAAGGTGCTGTTGGGAAAATAGGTGATGCCATGCAATTTATTCGTTCAAGAATTGGAAACAAATCAGCAGAAGTAAGTTACAAAATGCATATTTCATTTAGAATATTAATAACCAAACGTCAATATACATATTTTTTTCTTTCTTGGTAATATCGACAGGTAAAGAAGTCAATGGAAACTTACCAAGCAGAAGTGATAAAGAATATGGAAGAGCTAAATGCAATCTACGCTAAAATTGTAAGCCAAAATCAAAGCAAGAAAGGAGGAGCAATGACATGCACACCAGAACAACAAGCAGAGATTAAGACGACAATCACCAAGTGGGAACAAGTCACAACCCAGTTCGTTGAGGTTGCTATTAAGAGTGAAACTTCGACAACTACTTCTACTTCAACATCAGCCTCCACGGGAACAGCGCAGGCAAATTGAACTGAAGCTAAGGTGTAACTTCACCAAGTTGGCAAACTAGTAACCAATAGCTAATAATTTAGAGATTTTTATTTTTGATTGCAAATAAAACAAATATCGGTGTAGGCTAGCAATATATCTATTGACCGACCTATGCAAAATAATAACTATGTATAAGTACATATAGATTGTAAGCATTCTATATGCTAACATCCAAAAGTGATGATTAATGAAAGAAATTTTTGTGGTAATTTTCTCTATTTTCTAAGTGGAATTATCCATAATATATATTTACTTTTGGTTACAAAACTATAAAAAAAAAGAGTTATTCTCCCCCCTAATCTTAAGTTCACCAACCAATAAGATTTCATTATTTCAAATTCGATATCTTTAAAAAAAGAAAAAAAATATTATCGAGTTATATTTGTTATTAAAATAAAAAAAGTAAAAAAAAATAGTAATTACAGAAAAAAAAAATTTTAAAAAATATTTTTGACGTCGTGAGCGAAACACTAAACCTTAAATCCCAATCCCTAAACCTTAAATCTTAAACCCTAAACCTTTTGGTAAAGCCTAAACCCTTGGATAAATCCTAAACTCTAAATAAAAAACACTAAACACTAACACCCTAAACCCTAAACCCTTAAGTGTTTTAGTGTTTAGTGATTTTGATTTAGAGTTGATGATTTATCCAAAGGTTTAGGGTTTATCCAAGGGTTTAAGATTTATGGATTAGGATTTAGGGTTTAATGTTTTGCTGAAAACGTTAATTTTTTTTTTTGTGATTACTATTATTTTTTTATTTATTTCTTTTTACTTTTTAATTTTAAAAACGTAATATAATTTAACAATATTTTATTTTATTTTTTAAAAGATATCGAATATGAAATAACATATAATAAGTCAAAAAAAAAAGTCTTTTTCATTAGGAAATCTGCGTTTCCAAAAGACATTGATTGCCAAAAATGCTCAAACCACAATACCACGCGACTGAAGCATCTACTCCATGACTAATATACATGGCCACATCTGCATAATTATAATAAGTTAATTATTCTTTTTTATAAGGGTTAAACCCGGATGTATTAAAGACACATACTTAACTCCGAATTGAAAAATCTACGGATGAGATCCTTTTCCGGGTATTCAAATAGACCTTAAGCATGGATCCATATACGCGTGGCCACATGTGTAGCTAATAATTTCGTATTAGAGGAGATTCGATCCCTGGTCTGGACTAATATGACAACTCCTCTTCTACTGGAAACCACTAGACCACCACGAAGTGGTTATAATAAGTTAATTATTATGGTTTCAAACTAGTTAGAATGCTTTAGATTCATCATTACTACACATCTTATCTATTTTATTAAAGTATAACTACTTTAAGTTTTTTGTTTGAAAATATGGATAGTAGTAAAAAATAAATATAATGCTGTTTAAAGACATAGATAACATTAAGTTAAAAAAAATATGCTTATCCTATTAAAAAATTGGAAGTCCATTACATTATATTAAAAAGTAATGAGCTTATGTTACTTGACATACATATTCAAATCAAAATAATAATTTAAAATTGATTTATATCAAAAATTCATTCAAAAATATACATATATTCAAAAATTGATTTTTACTAACATATTTTCCAATAACCATTATTAAAATGTTTTCAATATATATCAGAAAAATACAATACAAAGCTCAATTTCAAACACCAACTTAAATTATGGTTTTTATATTTCACATTGAAATATAAAATAGATATATGTGATTATTTATATGATTGTACGTATAAAATATTATTAATTATAATATTACTTATTTGATGGAATGTATAAAATACGATTAATTATATGATAACACATATTTTTGTAACATATGATGACACATATATTATACTCCCTCCGTTCCTAAAAGATAGACTTTTTAGTATTTTCACACATATTAAGAAAATACATTTAACTACCATAATAAATGTATTGTTTTCTGTAATTTTCAATTTTCAATAAATTTTAACCAATGGTAATTCAATAAAGTCAATTAATTTTCTTGAAGTTTATAATTTTTCATAGAAAACAAAAAAAATACATCTTTCTGAAACAAACGTTTTTTTTTAAGTATATCATTAAAGAACGGAGGGAGTATATAATAGTGATTATGGGTGGGCGTTCGGGTTTGTTTTCGGGTCTGTTTGGGAATTCGTGTTCGGTTCAGATCTTTGAGGATTCGGTTCGGATTCGGATAACTAATTTAAATTATTTTAAAAAAATTAAAATTTATTATATGATTTAATTTTTAAAAAATCTATATATAATATAATATATTTCATATAAATTTGAATAACATATGTCAGAGTACATAAGTTAACATATAAATTGGTTTGGTTTAAATATTTGGATAGAAAATTAATAATTATTTAAGTATTTTTGGAGTTTTGAGTATATTTTAACTATTTTAGATATTTATGTTTGATTATTTGTGTATATTTTCAAGTATTTAAACGAACTTAAAAGTATCATATATATTCTGGATGTTTTTATATATATTAAATCTAAAAATAATTAATATATAATATAATCATATAAATCTATTTTGGATACCCAAAATTTTTCGGTTCAGATCGGATTAGGTTTCAGTTCTTCAAATACCAAAATTTTGAATAATTCGGATATTTAATCAATTTCGGTTCGGATTTGGTACTACTTATTCAGATTGGGATCGATTCGGTTCATTGAATTCGAGTTTTTGCCCAATCCCATATAGTGGCATAAAAAACAAATAACATCATATTTTTTTTAAAAAATACATTAGCGCGGGTGCGCGGATGAAAATCTACTGGTTTAATATGGAGTCAATGCATAGTTAAAAGCCCGGACAAAACTTCAAAAATTCAAATGGTGTTTAGTTTTACTTAAACTCGTCGCAATAGTACAATTTAATGCATGAAATACTCATTAATTAATTAATTTATAAAAGTCTTTGGTGAGGAGAGTTGATGCAAAACTTCAAACCAACGATATCATAACCAGGATAGAAGTCAAACTTCACGTGGCCAAGCTGGTTATGGCTACGTCAGGAGGATTGAACGAGAAAAATCTTCGGACAACGAAGCTTCAGCCACATGCTTCGTTAGATAGATAATACGGACAAAATCCCATTCCATTCGTCACTAATAGTGGAGGAATAATTTGTTAATAAAATGTCTTCCATGATTTCTCTAAGTTCCGCTTATATCTATTTTTCTGTATGTCTATCTATATACATCACTATGATTTACTGATTATATGACATTAATGACCGTGAACTTTAATCCAGTGTTAATGTGAGTTTGCGTTTTAACTGTTACAAAAGTTGTCGTTATTTATTTATGCGCGTAGATGTGTGATTTTTCATTAAATACTTTTACAGTTTGATAAAAACACATTCGGCTAATAAAAGCACTAAAAATATATTAATACATAGTCGTAGATTAATACTAATAATACTCCTAACATTACAAACAATTAAGAAAAAGCAAATATTCGTTGTAAAATAAAAAATTATGATTTTCATAATAACCTTGCTCGCCCGCCAAAGATTAATGGGAAAGATTGGATTCTTTCGAGCAGAGATTAGGACATCACTAATCAAACCCCACACATGTACTAGACATTTTAATTACAAAACAAAGGTGTTGCTAAGTTCGAGAATCAACACAATGAGAGTGTGTTTGAAGACACAAAGGACCCCACATGAATTAGTAACTTTTATCTCCAAATCTCGAGATTTTCAAATGTCATCATCTCTTTCCTTTTATTTCACTATGGATTAAAAATAATTTGCAAATATAAAAGCAACCAATACGGAAATAATCAGTTAACTCTATTTTCTATTTTTCCTAAATTTAATAATTTTTCCATATCTTTCTTACAATAAAAATGTAATTATGGTCCCCCATAATATTCTCGTATAAAAGCTAACAAGAGAGAGTTGGTAAACTTCTCTGCTTAGCTGTTCTTGTCTAGCTGGGTTTCTGGCTTCTTTTTTTTCTTTTTTTTTCTCTTTTTATTTGTTTGGGGAAAACGTCTTTAATTTGGTGTTGCAGATAAGTATATTTAAGATTCTAACACATCGGGTCTGATTCTTTTGGGGGTTTAGGTTTTTAATTGCTGTGAGCTTACTGAATGAATGTGGAGAAAAGATGAAGCTTAAGTGTTTGTTGAAATGTCTATGAGTAGTGAAATTGATCTGTTTTGAGTAACTATCGATCTGGGATGGATCTAAAGTCTCTGTCTTTCTGACAAATTAGCAGTTTTTTTTTCTGGTTTGGTTTGGTTTGGTTTGGTTGCTGCTGTACTTTGGGTTTTGAGTTTGGGGGAGGCTTAGCTATTGTAGCTTCTTTGTGGAGGGGAGGAAGTATGGCTTGCATGAAGCTGGGATCCAAATCTGATGCTTTCCAGAGACAAGGCCAAGCTTGGTATTTTTATCTCTCTCTCTTTTTTTTGCTTCTTCTTGATTTTCAACTTCTAATGGCTCAGCTCAGCCTTTGACTGAATTTGAGACCTTTAGTCTCTGCATTACTCAGTCAAATCTTATTCCTTTGTCTGACTTTCTCTTCTTCATTTTTTTTTTTTTTTTTTTTTTGCTAATTGCAGGTTTTGCACAAGTGGACTTCCGAGTGATATTGTCGTTGAAGTTGGAGAGATGTCTTTCCATCTCCACAAGGTAAATTTGATTAGCTTAAACAATAAGACGAACACACTCTCTTCTGGTAATAGTAATTTGATTATCTTAAACAATAAGACAACACTCTCTCTTCTTGTAACGCAGTTGTTAAGTCCCCTTTATCTGTAATGAATATAGTCTTCTAGAATGTTATGCCCTTCTTTGGCACTGGGGAAATCTGGTCTGCTATTTATCAAACATGTGTTTAGTTTGTACTTTACTTTGTTGGACGCTGTAGTTGAAACTTTTGTTCACCAATGCAATATGCTGAACTCTCTTCTTATGCTTCCTACCAAAAGTCATTCGGGTTCTGGCAGTCCCTTTGTTTGTAAGGATGAGGGTTCTGACGCTTATTGTAGAAACCAGTCTCTACTAAGCCTCTTCTTCTTCGAGAAAGAATGTTGTATATTTTTTCTTATAACTTCTTGATCGCAGTTTCCTTTGCTCTCAAGAAGTGGAGTCATGGAAAGAAGGATCGCAAAAGCATCCAAAGAAGGCGATGATAACTGTCTCATCAAGATTTCCGATCTTCCCGGCGGAGACAAAACGTTTGAGCTAGTGGCCAAGTTCTGCTACGGCGTGAAGCTCGAGCTCACTGCTTCTAACGTCGTATACCTCAGATGCGCCGCTGAGCTTCTCGAGATGACGGAAGAGTATGGAGAAGGAAACCTAATCTCTCAAACCGAAACGTTTTTCAACCAAGTTGTCCTCAAAAGCTGGAAAGATTCAGTAAAAGCGCTTCAGAGCTGCGACGAGGTCCTCGAGTACGCCGATGAGTTAAACATTACCAAGAAGTGCATCGAGTCACTAGCCATGAGAGCATCCACAGACCCGAACTTGTTCGGCTGGCCAGTCGTGGAGCATGGTGGCGGGCCCATGCAGAGTCCAGGTGGCAGCGTTTTATGGAACGGGATAAGCACGGGGGCGAGACCTAGACAAACTAGCTCAGACTGGTGGTACGAGGATGCGTCCATGCTTAGCTTTCCTCTTTTCAAGAGACTCATCACAGTCATGGACTCCAGAGGCATAAGAGAAGACATCATCGCCGGTTCCTTAACCCACTACACAAGAAAACACTTGCCAGGCCTAAAAAGGCGACGCGGTGGCCCACCTGAATCCAGCGGCCGTTTCAGCACGCCTCTGAGCTCGGGGAGCGTACTCTCCGAAGAAGAGCAGAAGCGCTTGCTTGAAGAGACCGAGGAGCTTCTCCGCATGCAGAAAGGTTTGGTTCCGACCAAGTTTTTCGCCGACATGCTTAGAATCGCCAAGATTTTGAAAGCCAGTCCGAGCTGCGTAGCGAACTTGGAGAAGAGGATAGGGATGCAGCTTGACCAGGCGGCGTTGGAAGATCTTGTGATGCCTAGCTTTTCTCACACGATGGAGACTCTATACGACGTTGACTCTGTGCAGAGGATCTTGGACCATTTTCTTAGTACGGATCAGATTATGCCTGCTGACGTTGGCTCTCCTTGTTCTTCGGTGGATGATGGGAATGTAATCGGATCACCACGGTTAATAACACCAATGACAGCGGTTGCAAAGCTGATCGATGGGTATCTTGCTGAAGTGGCACCTGATGTCAATCTCAAGCTTCCAAAGTTCCAAGCTTTAGCTGCTTCTGTTCCTGAGTATGCTAGACTCTTGGATGATGGACTCTATCGTGCCATAGACATTTACCTAAAGGTAAGAACCCATTAATCTTGGTGTTTCTTTAACGCATACATATTAAGTTTGTTTTTTTTCTTTTGATGATTTGCAGCATCATCCTTGGTTAGCGGAAACAGAAAGAGAGAATCTTTGCAGGCTGTTAGATTGCCAGAAGCTCTCGTTAGAAGCTTGCACACACGCGGCGCAGAACGAGAGGTTACCTCTAAGAGTAATCGTCCAGGTCCTCTTCTTTGAGCAGCTTCAGCTCAGGACCTCTGTAGCTGGATGCTTCCTCGTTTCAGACAACCTTGATGGCGGATCAAGACAGTTAAGAAGCGGCGGATTTGCAGGAGGATCAACCGAAGGAGGAGGAGGATGGGCAACTGCAGTAAGAGAGAATCAAGTGTTGAAAGTTGGAATGGACAGTATGAGAATGAGGGTTTGTGAGTTAGAGAAAGAATGTTCCAATATGAGACAGGAGATTGAGAAGCTTGGTAAGACGACAAAAGGTGGTGGCGGCGGTGGTTCGGGAAGCGGTAGCAAAACGTGGTTTGGTATTAAGCTGAAGTCACATCAAATGTGCAGTGCTCAAGAAGGATCTGTGTCAAAGTCAAACAACGAGAATGTGAAGATAGAGAAGCTTAAGGATGTGAAAGAACGTCGTGGGAAGCATAAGAAAGCTTCGAGCATTAGTTCCGAGAGGTGATGAGTGGTAAAATTTCCACGGTTGAAACGTCAAGCTTTACCTACCGTCTTTGAGATTGGTTAGCTTTTACGAGCTTCCACTGTTGTAATGTGTGCATTGTAGTCAAGTGGTGCTTGCTCTCATGTTTTTTTTAACTGTCTATGTATCTTTGACGACCAACTTTTTTCTTGCATTCTTCTTTTCTTTTATTGGGAACTTAAAGAAATCAGAAAACAAAAAACAAAGAGGAGAAGATAAAGAATAGGAAGATTCAATGGTTAAGTATTGGTTTGTCTAATTTCAAAATTTCCAATGAAATAGTTAGTTTTGTAATGCAATACGTAAATAAGTCTGTAGAACAAACACAAGTTTATTTTTTTATAGACCTTTCCGGCTAGCTGAACGGTTCCGGAATGAACGCCTACGAACGTATTTAATGATACATAATGGATTAGCTACATACTATGTAATCCAAGTTTGAATTTTTTTTTAACTAACTCGAAGGTAAGATTATATATTAGTGGACTACCATTATAAACAACTCGATTGAAGTCCAAATTCAAACTGACAAAACAGTGAAAACTTAATTTGCTATAGATATTATTTATTAAACATAAGACATACAAATTTACGTAGTGTCCAAAAAATTACCACCAAACTTTTCTAAAAAACTAAGCCTTTTTTCAAAAAAAAAAAAAAACTTTTCTAAAAAACTATTTGTTTTCCACACGATATGAAGAATTTTTTTAGTAAAATCTCGTATAAGCTTTATCTTTTCTCTTACCTTAAGAAAAAGGCATGTCACTATTGTTAGATATTAAAATTTTCTGAAATGTAACTACCTTGCTTTCATATAAAAATTTATATAGCTATATCAACCAATATAAAATGGATAAGATCTTTCTAATTTTGATTCATAATATTTTTTTACCGATGAGATAAACTATAAACGAACTATAACCGTTTGGTTACCCAAATGTAGTTTAGTATAACAAATGGAATCCGCAGAAGAAAATTAGTTTTTGCCAAAGTAACAATACAAATTAATCCAGTTATAAGTGATGTTTCAGTAAAAAAAAAAGAGAATTTCCTTATGATATCCCTAAAAATGTTTTGTCAAAAATATAGTCTCAAAAGATTAAAATAACAAAAAATTTCGAAAAAAGTAAATATACACTTATAATCCTAAGGTTAATTAATCTAAACTTATAATTTATAGTTAAGAGTGAGGGTTTTGGGAGTGATGTTTAAATTTTTTTAAAAAAAAAAAAAAATTAAAAATAGATTCAAAAGCATTTTTGAATTTTTTTTAAAAAAATTGAATTTAAAAAATTCATTTTTTTGAAAATTTGACTCTCTTATAAAATTTTCAAATTTGAAAACATATAATTCAAAACTATAAAAAATTATTTTTTATTTATTTATATTTATATATCTAGGAAATAAATGTCTTTTACCTATTTAATGAGATATTTTGGCAAGTTTAATCTTTGTGAACTTTTTTGTGACAATTTTTTTAAAAATAGTCTAGTTGATAGAATTGCCCATAAAAAACGCTGATAGTTTACATATTTGTTGAATTATTTTTAGTGTATGATATATATTTGTTTATAAGATATTTATCTTCATTACTTTCTGTAATAACTTTGTAAACATAATTATATATTAATAAAATTATTAACCCGGGAAAAACAAAAATTAAAAGAAAAAAGATCTAGAAGGACATTTCAGAAGTTAGGGAAAAGATCTAGAAGGATTATTATTTATTAAGGGCATGACTGGTGTAACCGCATCGGTTGCGATCGCGGAAGTTTGCGGATGCGGATGGTTGCGGTTTTAAAAGATTTGTACGACTGGTACTGCGGTTAGAAATTGGTGCATTTGCGGGATACTTATGACTGGTTAACCACCAAATACAATAGTGGTTAAATAATAAATTAACAATATTTACATTTTATATAATTATAAAAATATCAAACATCATAATATTATAATAAATATAAAAATTATATTTTTAAATTTTTTAAAATTATTGAAATTATTGAAAATATTTTTATTTTTAAAATTTATAATATAAATTAAAATATAATAGATATATTTTTCTGATTTATATTATTTCAATTTAAAATTTTTATTTTTATTTTTGTATTTATATTTTTTTTTTTTAAAGAAAAAGAAATTTATCATCCCGCAACCGCAAACGCTAGCTGGAACCAGCTTTTGAATTTAAGAGGCTTGAAGTGGTATAGAGCAGTTTGAATGATTGTTGCAAAACACCAACAACCGCTACAAACCGCAAAAGCTGCGTTTGCGGATGGTAGCAGGGAAACCAGTCATGCCCTAACCCGGTAGAAACGTAAGTAAGACTTCATATACCCGAGTCTTGAATGCCAAAGATTAATCTTATTTGGTTCTGCGTTTCTAAGATTTGCTTATGCCTTTGACAATGTTCTTTTTTATTTTTTACAACAAAAGGCCAAAACGAAACTAAGTTGATTCCTAATCCAAGAGCCACCTCGGGGGAAATGAGTCAACATAAACCATAGCAAAAGGCTGATTCTAGCACCTCGTGCCAGCTTATCCGCCATTGTATTTTGTGCCCTCGGAATATGTTGAATAGTAAAGGGATGAAAAAATTCCTTACATCGCAGAAACTCCTCTATGTGTGTAGTGAACGCCGGCCATTCTGTTGGTGTAGACACCATCTTCACCAGATAAGAGCAGTCAGTTGCAAACACCACTTCAGAGATTTGTAAGGTCTTCATGCACTTCATTGCCCATATCAAAGTTTCACATTCAGCATGTAAAGGTGATAGACTCTTGCGAATAGACATTGCACCCATCATAGTATCAGTTGATCCACCTTTTTTGACAATGTTCCTTGTAGGTAATATAATTATTCCTTATAATTTTCAGTTATTACCTTCTCTCCATCCTTGTAAACTTCAATCTTAAAGTCTCCTCCGTGTATGTGCAACAAGCCTTCTCTAGCATGCCATATGAGATGAGATTTGTACTCATATTTGGCATGTAAAGTACTTCGGTGAGTATAACTTCTTTTCCATCACAATTTATGATTTGAATATACCAATGTCTTTGACATCACAATGCATATTGTTTGCCATCAAACCTTATACCATCTTCCACTTCCTTGAAGTCAAACAAAACATCTCTTTGTGATGATATGTAATAAGCATTCCGAGTCAAGAACCCACTCCTCCTTCGTCTCGTGAACACTCGCAGTTAGCACCAGTGGCTGCTTGGTTTCAGACACCACATTGGCTGAATCTATAGCTGATGACTGTTTGTTATGTCTTTATGGACACTCTCTCTTCGACTGACCAGCTTTTCTGCAAATAAAGCATCCAATCTTTTAGTTTTTATTGTACCTTGGCCTTTATTTCCATCGTTCATCTCTAGACTTTTATCTTCCTCTTCCCTAGCAGTTTTCATTCTTGTCAAGTCTTTCATTCAATCTTCATCTTGATTTTACGTACAAGCCTTCTGAATCTGACATGCTTTTGTTCAACAGTCTTTCAATTCAATCTCTTTAGAGTAAGCATATGTCTTCATAAATAATCTATTTTTCATAAGATCTCGTATTTTCAAACACTTAAAACATTTTTTCCATCTTCGCTAGATAAGTTTTGATTCCAACTTATCTCTTTTGTAGATCCAATGGATGTAGAGATCATCAAGACCATACGGCCGTCAATCACAGGAGTTAGTGATTCTACTATTTGGATCCATACAAATGATGACCAATATTCAGCCAAATCAGGTTATAAATTTTTACGAAATTTCTGTCTACATCAAGATAAGCCAAATACTGGCAATGTAGATAGAAACCTCTTGAGTGATGCTTGTAGTAGTATTTGGAAACTAGATGCTCCACCAAAGATTAAACATTTTTGGTGGAAAGTAGCTCATAATTCAATCTCTACTGAAGAGAACTTGCACAAAAGAAAAATGGTGGGAGATAACACATGTCAATTGTGTGGTGAACATCTGGAGACAACAAACCATCTGATCTTCCAATGCAGAAACAACAAGGAAATATGGAACATGACACCATCTATCCAAATACCAGGTGACAACTTACTACGTAACTCATTATTAGAAAACGTAAGCATACTGCTTACCCTCGGTAATGGAAAGAGAAAGCCCATACCTGATGTTATCAATCAGGCACTGATAGACTATAATAAAATCTGGAAAAATACATCAGAGGCAAATGAGTTACAAGTTGAGCTACCTGAAAGCTATACTATTACTGCCCCGAAAAGATGTAGCAGCATTGATGATATAATTATAAAAGCTAATACTTTGTGATGCTTTGTAGATGGTTCTTGGACGTCACCAAAGGACAAGGCTGGAATTGGTTGGGCTCTATTCAATTCTGAAGCAAAAGTTATATTGGAAGGAAACGCAGCAATAGAACCAGTCAATTCTCCACTAGAAGCTGAAGCTGAAGCATTGAGAATGGCGATAATAAAATTGAGGAAGCTAAGATATTACACAGTCACCTTCTATGGAGATTCCTCTGATCTTTATGATACAATCTCAAAACAATCTCATCAAGCTTGCCACATCACTTCGAAAGGAACTCATTGTCCAACTCACATGAAAGATATTGCCAGTCTGGCAAGAGGGAACGAATACAACTTTTGCTTCCAAAAGATTGAAAAGTCTCGTAATGTTGTTGCAGATAAATTAGCTAAAGAGGGGTAGGATTACAAACTCAAATTATGTTGTAAGTTGGAAAAACAATATGTAACATTTACTAATGTTTAATAGTAAGGTTGACAAAAAAAAAGGTTTCGATTCCGACAAAAATAAGACCACATATTATTAAAATACTACCTTTCTTTTTTATTTTTGAAATAAAATACTACTTTTCAAAGGTCACGAGTACAAATTTTTTTCAGATGTAGACGAGAAGACCAAGACAATAAAGCCCAAAACAGACGTCAAGAAAAATAAGGGAGCTAAAAAAGCGAATGTGAACTAAATTTATATTACACAGCAAATTTCTCCGAAGATTAAAAAAAAAAAAAATCTCATATATATTTATTCTCAACAAAGAAGGATAAATGATAAAGAAAAGGTTAAGTACTAAACAAAGAAAGTGGCATTCAAAAATGAACGGTGTACCAAACTTCCACCATTGTTACACCTTCGTTTTAGTCTTAGTACTACTGTTCCCAGTTTTTTCTGTCTCTACAAACACTTTGTCGGCAAAAGAGTCTCTGACAATCTCAAGCCACAATACTATTGTGTCTCCTTCTCATATCTTCGAACTCGGTTTCTTCAAGCTCCCGTCAAATTCTGGATGGTATATCGGCATTTGGTACAAGGTAATCTCTAAGACTAAGAGAACCTACGTATGGGTTGCAAACAGAAACAGCCCTCTCTCAAGTCCCATGGGAACTCTCAAAATCTCCGATAATAATCTTGTCATTTTGGACATATCCAATACTACTACACCTGTTTCTGTTTGGTCCACGAATCTGACCAGAGGAGATATTAAATCTCCGGTTATCGCAGAGCTTCTCGATAACGGTAACTTCGTGCTCAGAGACTCCAACAACAACAAGCCAGATGGAATCTTGTGGCAGAGTTTCGATTTTCCGACAGATACTTTACTCCCCGAGATGAAACTAGGTTGGGATCGTAAAACAGGATTCAACAGACTACTTAGATCTTGGAGAAGTCCAGATGATCCATCAAGCGGCGATTACTCGTTCAAAATGGAAACCAAAGGGTTCCCTCAGATTTTTCTATGGAAGAGCGACTCGAGGCGGCTGTATCGAAGCCGTCCATGGAACGGAGTCCGGTTCAGTGACGCACCGGAGATGCAACCATTTAACTGTTAAGGATACACAATATTCTCACATTCATTGTTTCAATAACTCTCGTGTACTCTTTAGGAAGTTTCTGTATCTAGCTAACCCTAGCTCTCCTCTCTTGTACAATATAAATACTCTTGTAATGTCCTTAGTGATTAATAAGAAAGATCTTCTTCTCACATGGTATCAGAGCAATCATCGATACCCTAAACCTGTTTTTTTTTAACGGCCGCATATCTCTCCTTTCTCTCTTCTCCTATCTCTAAATCTCATCTTCTTCTTCTCAAAACTACTCAGACATCATGTCTGCAAGAACAGCCGAAATAGTAGATCCCACCATGCCCACGCTGCTTAACATCAATATGAGTAACATCATCAAACTCTCTTCTAGCAACTACATGATGTGGAGTTTGCAAGTTCGAGCTCTTCTCGACGGCTACGATCTAGCAAGCTTCATTGACTCAACTGTCTTACCACCACTCCCCACGGTGGAAATCGCTGGTGTCTCATCTGCAAACCCAGCCTACACCAAGTGGAAGCGTCAAGACCGGTTGATCTACAGTGGCCTCATTGGATCAATCACAGAAACCGTGCAGCCTCTCGTCTCCACATCAAAGACATCCTCTGACATCTGGAACACACTGGCCGTGACCTACAATAAACCCAGCAGAGGCCATATACAACAACTCAAACTTCAACTCAAGCACTGGACCAAAGGATCCAAAACAGTTGATGAATATGTGCAAGGATTCATCACACGGTTTGATCAACTTGCCTTGTTAGGCAAACCAATTGATCGAGAAGACCAGCTTGAGTACATTCTTGGAGGACTTCCTGAGGACTACAAAGCTATCTCAGACCAACTCGAAGGAAGAGACATGACGCCTTCTCTGACAGAGGTCCATGAGAAACTTCTGAACCGAGAAGCCAAACTCATTGCTCTTTCTCCCACCACCACCACTGTGCTTCCCATAACAGCAAATGCAGCGTCTCATCAATCTCCAGGGCGCCAACAATACAATCAACGTCAGTCTCAACCCTGGAACAAGACCTCACAGAACTCCAAATTTACTCACAACAAAGACAAGCAACCTAGGGCTATCAAGGAGGGAATCAAGGAAACTATCAAAGAGGTTACCAGGGCCGATGTCAGTTGTGTGGAGTTCAGGGCCACAGTGCAAAGAGATGTCCGCAGCTTGGTGGTCGAAACAGCACATACATGCCGCCAACCAATCCTCCCTGGCAACCGCGTGCACACATGGCGCTCTCTTTTCCATCTGAAGCAGCTTGGCTCATGGACAGTGGTGCCACTCATCACATGACAAGCGACCTCAGCAACTTAGCACTCCACCAGCCCTATCACGGCGACGACTCTGTCCTCATCGGGGATGGCTCTGGTTTGTCTATAACACACACTGGTTCACTGTCTTTTCCTGCATTAAACCGATCTCTTTCCCTGCATAATGTTCTCTGCGTTCCTCATATACACAAAAACCTCATATCTGTCTATCGCCTTTGTAACTCTAACAAAGTGTCCGTTGAATTTTTTCCTGCGCACTTTCAGGTGAAAGATCTTTACTCGGGAATCCCGTTGCTCCAAGGCAAGACCAAGGGTGATCTGTACGAGTGGCCAGTTTCCTCCTCAACCATCAACTCTGTACGAGTGGCCAGTTTCCTCCTCAACCATCAACTCTTTTTTCTCTGCTTCAACTTCAAAACATTCTCTAGACCAATGGCACCTACGCCTTGGTCACCCTTCTCTTGATGTTTTAAAAACTATTGTTTCAGATTTTTCTCTACCATATACAAGTTCTCTATCAAAATCTACTCTCTGTTCTGATTGTTCCATCAATAAAAGCCACAAATTGCCTTTCTTCAAACATACTGTTACTTCAAATCGACCCCTTCAATACATTTTTTCTGATGTCTGGACTTCTCCCATCTTGTCTATTGACAATTACAAATACTATCTAGTCCTAGTTGATCACTATACCCGCTATACCTGGCTCTACCCACTCAGAACAAAGTCTCAAGTAAAAGATACCTTTCTGGCGTACAAGGAACTCGTTGAAAATCACTTTCAAACTCGGATTGGCACACTATATTCTGACAATGGAGGAGAGTTCATCGCACTTAGGTCATACTTGGCTCAACACGGAATCGAACATCTCACTTCTCCGCCTCACACTCCAGAACACAATGGCATGTCCGAGAGGAAGCACAGACATATTATAGAGACGGCTCTTACCTTAATGTCACGAGCTGGAATGTCCAAACGTTACTTGACCTATGCTGTCAATGCCGCGGTCTATCTCATCAATCGGATGCCGTCGCCGGTGACAGAGATGCTATCTCCGTTTCAGAAACTGTTCAACAAGTCGCCCAACTACGCCAAGCTCCGTGTCTTTGGTTGTCTCTGCTTCCCCTGGCTGAGACCGTACACAAAACACAAACTTGAGAACCGCTCAACTCCCTGCGTTTTCCTTGGCTACTCTCTCAGCCAGAGCGCTTATCTCTGTCTTCAACAAGCTACAGGCCGAGTTTATGTTTCACGTCATGTGCAGTTCGATGAAACCACATTCCCGTTCACTCAATCGACTTCCCCGAAACCGGATCCTCCCACTCCTCTCGCTCAATCCAATCATCCTCCTGTCTCTTTTGTTCCATTGAATTCGCCACTCAACAGCTCACCTTCGGTCGTACCAGGATTCCCGGCTACAGATCTTCCACCGCAACAGTCGCATGAAGAAACTAACGACAACAATGGCGATTCTCAGGTATGTCCTTCTAAACCCACCTCTCCATCGCCAGGCCCAACAACAACACCTAACTCTTCGGCCCATCAAAACCCAACAATCTTAAACCCACCAACTTTGGCCCACACAAACCCAAACACCACACAAGCCCAAATTAATCCTCCACCTGAAACCCATAGCCCTCCTCCCCGACAAACAGACACCTCTCCTCTGTCTCCAACAGTTGATAATCCCCAACCCCCACCGCAAAGCCACCATCCAATGACCACTCGTCGTAAAAACAATATACAGAAACCCAAAACCAAACTTAACCTCACAGCCACAACCTCTAACCTCTTCCCTCCCGAACCTCAGACAGTGAATCAGGCCCTTAAAGACAAAATTTGGCGAGGATCGATGTCTCAGGAACTGGATGCCTTTGCTGCAAATCAGACCTATGATCTTGTTCCGAGACCACAAGATAAGAATGTGGTAGGTTGCAGATGGCTTTATAAAAACAAATACTCACGTTGTGGTACGCGTCGCAGGTGTAAATCGAGGCTTGTAGCCAAGGGCTACACTCAACAATATGGTCGGGACTATACAGACACCTTCAGTCCCGTCATCAAATCCACAACAATCCGTCTGATTCTTGACATTGCTGTCTCCAAAAGCTGGCCAATACAACAACTCGATGTTAACAATGCGTTCCTACAAGGAACATTGGATGAAGAGGTTTACATGGAACAACCACCGGGCTTCATAGACAAAGATCATCCTCACCATGTATGTCGCCTTCGCAAAGCTGTGTATGGACTCAAACAGGCTCCTCGTGCCTGGTATGTCGAGCTCACAACATTCCTCCTCCGGCTGGGGTTCAAGAATTCACTCGCAGATACCTCCTTGTTTGTCCTCCAGCGTGGCTCTGAAGTTGTCTATCTCCTTGTTTATGTCGACGATATTCTCGTCACTGGCAATAGCAAAACCGGCATCAGTCTAGTGCTCAAACAACTTGCAGAGAGGTTCTCCATGAAAGACCCCGAAGATCTGAATTACTTCTTAGGGATTGAAGCGCATCGGACAGCAAAAGGCTTACATCTTTCACAAAGGAAATACATTCATGATCTCTTGCATCGTCATGGCATGACCGACGTCAAACCAGTCAGTACTCCTATGGCCTCTACACCCAAACTAACGCTCAGCACAGGGCATTCACTCGCTGAGCCAAAAACATATCGCCGGCTAGTAGGCAGCCTGCAATACCTTGCATTCACACGTCCAGATGTGGCCTATGCGGTGAATCGTCTCTCACAGTACATGCATCAACCAACAGATGCACATTGGCAGGCTGCAAAGCGTGTCCTACGATACCTTGCCGGCACCATTGATCACGGTATCTTCTTCTCTGCTTCAAATCCCCTTACGCTACATGCCTTTTCCGACGCAGATTGGGCAGGAGATTCAGACGATTATGTCTCCACCAATGCTTATGTTGTATACTTAGGGAAAACACCTGTCTCATGGTCAGCTAAAAAGCAAACGGGTGTGGCTCGCTCCTCTACGGAAGCTGAATATCGATCAGTTGCCAATGCCTCTGCTGAAATTCGCTGGATCTGCAACATTCTCACCGAACTAGGCCTGACGTTACAAGCACCCCCAGTTGTTTACTGCGACAATCTCGGTGCAACTTTCCTCTGTGCAAATCCAGTGTTCCATACTAGGATGAAGCATGTAGCACTAGACTACCACTTCATCAGAGGTCAGATACAACATGGTATGCTGCGCGTTGCTCACATAAACACTAAGGACCAGCTTGCCGATGCTTTAACAAAGCCCCTGAACCGAGCACAGTTTCATCATTTACGTAACAAGATTGGAGTTGTTTCCCCACCTCCATCTTGAGGAGGCATGTTAAGGATACACAATATTCTCACATTCATTGCAATAACTCTCGTGTACTCTTTAGGAAGTTTCTGTATCTAGCTAACCCTAGCTCTCCTCTCTTGTACAATATAAATACTCTTGTAATGTCTTTAGTGATTAATAAGAAAGATCTTCTTCTCACATTAACGACTTGGTTCTTAATTTCAGAGTGAGTAATGAAGAGGTGACTTACTCATTCCAAATCACCAAAGACAACATTTACTCGATATTTACCTTAAGCAGCAAGGGGTTATTAGAACGATTTACTTGGAATGAGACAGAACATAACTGGCACCAGTTTTGGCACGCACCAAAAGACCAATGCGATCAGTACAAAGTGTGTGGGAGTTACAGTTACTGCAACTCGAAAAAATCGCCGGTTTGTCAATGTATTAAAGGGTTTGAGCCAGAACCAATGTATCCGGTGGTATTGGGGTTAAGAAACAGGTCGGGTGGGTGCGCGAGGCAGACGCAGGTGAGCTGCGACGGCCGAGATGGGTTTGTGCAGTTGAAGAATATCAAATTGCCGGATTCAATGGAGGCCAGTGTGGACAGAAGGATTGGAGTTAAAGAATGTAAAGACAGATGCCTTAAAGATTGTAGTTGTACGGCGTTTGCCAATAGGGACATCCATCGTGGTGGGTGGGGTTGCATGACTTGGACCGGTGAGCTTGTGGATATCCGGAGTTACACCAAGACAAGTCAGGATCTTTACGTGAGAGTCGTCAGACAGGCAGCTGCTGATCAAGGTTACTTCCTTCTCCTCTGAAAGTCAAAAGTGATTGGTCATGATAATAGGGGTTGGTATCTCTTTTCCCTATTTCAGATGACAAGAGTAAGAAAAGTGCAAAAGTTATAGGTTCAAGTATTGGAGTCAGCATGTTGCTTGTTTTAAGTTTCATTATCTATGGCTTTCGTATGTGGAAGCAGAAGCGATCATCTATTGGTAAAGCATTAACTACTCTCAGTTCCCTTTATTTTTGTCTGAAAACTTTGGTAATCATCCATACATCTTGACTGTTTTTGGTGTATCTGAAGATTTTCCGATGAAAGAAGCTCTACTATCAAGTATGGGACACATATCTAGAGAAAATAAAACAGAGGACCTTGAATTGCCGTTGATGGAGTTTGATGCTATTGCCACTGCCACTGACAATTTTTCTGATGCCAACAAGCTCGGTCAAGGTGGTTTCGGTATAGTTTACAAGGTAAAAGAGGATTGAAAACTTATTTTAAAATCTCTCAGTTGGACAAGAATTCACCTTTCCTTCATTGAGATGTGTGCTAGCAGGGCAGGTTACTTGACGGCAAAGAAATTGCAGTGAAGAGACTGTCAAAAACGTCAGTTCAAGGGAACGATGAGTTCATGAACGAGGTGAGACTGATTGCAAGGCTTCAGCACATAAACCTTGTTCGTCTTCTTGGATGTTGCGTTAATAAGGATGAGAAGATGTTGATCTATGAGTACTTGGAGAATCTAAGCTTTGATTCGCATCTCTTTGGTTAGTGACTCAAAAACAACTTTATTTAAAACAATATATATATAACATTTTTGGAAACAATTAACATTGTGGTCGATTTTTCAGACGCGCTCTAACTTAGACTGGAAAAAGAGATTTGACATTGTTAATGGTATTGCTAGAGGACTTCTCTATCTTCATCAAGATTCACGGTTTAGGGTTATCCATAGAGACTTGAAAGCAAGTAACGTCTTGCTTGATAAAGATATGACTCCAAAGATCTCAGATTTTGGGATGGCCAGGATCTTTGGACGGGATGAGACAGAAGCTAACACGAGGAAGGTGGTCGGAACTTAGTAAGCTATATCATTCTCTAAAACAACAAAATGCTTTTACCGTTTTAAAACCAAAAAAAAAAAAAAATGAATACCAATTTAATTTTCGTTATGCACAGTGGCTACATGTCTCCTGAATATGCAATGTACGGGAAGTTCTCAATGAAGTCAGATGTTTTCAGCTTTGGGGTCTTACTTCTTGAGATTATAAGTGGCAAGAGGAACAATTCATTCTACGACTCGGACCGTGACCTTAATCTTCTCAGTTTTGTAAGAATAAAACCTCCCTAAGTTGATATTGCTTTCACGCTCAACATTTGATGATAACACTAAGAAAAGTAATCGATCTATATGCATAGGTGTGGAGATATTGGAAGAAAGGAAAAGGCCTAGAGATCGCAGATCCGGTAATTGTAGATTGGTCATCATCAACTTTTCGGCCGCATGAAATCTTAAGATGCATACAAATTGGTCTCTTGTGTGTTCAAGAAAGTGCGGACGACAGACCAATGATGTCGTCGGTAGTTTTGATGTTTGGAAGCGAAACAACGGCTATTCCTCAGCCTAAAACTCCCGGTTTTTGCGCAGGGAAAAGTCCCTCTGATAGTAAACAGCGTGAATATAGATCCTGGACAGTGAACCAAATCACTCTCTCGATCCTTGATGCTCGGTAATTTCAAAGTTTTCTAGCCGATCTGTTAATACGCAAGTCTCTGTTAAGTCCCAGTAGCTAAGTTACAACTTCAACTATTGTATCATTATCACTGCCAATGCTTTTGGTATGAACGTTCCACGTAAAGCACAAAAATCAGAATAAAAGCTTCTTCTAGTCTTAATATCTTTTAGAGATTAAGATTAATTTTTTCAAAGTTATTTTCATCAACAATAGAAACCCTTATCTAGATTTTTTTAAAACACTTAATCAACCCTTAACTAAAAAGAAAAATATTTAAACATATAAAAAATAATGGTGTGTAGATTCAGATTCAGTTTGAGTCTATTCGGGGTTTAGAGCTTCCGGGATTAGAGATTTACACACCATTCATATATTTAAAAATTTTGGTTCCAATTTGATTAGAGTTTTTTGCGGGTTTGGTTCGAATTTGGATACATGTTTAAATTATGTAAACAAATTAAATCTATAGTATATAAAAGTTGAGGTTATAAGCAGGGCCGACCCTGACGGCTTAGAAGCAAACAATTTTTTTTGGCTCGTTATCTCAATAAATGAAAAATATAGTGAAAATGCAACGGCTTGATTTGAATTCACCACCTGAAAATATCCAAACAGGAGTTGTAACCAAAGCTAAATATTATCTTCTGTTATTATTGGTCCCTAAAAGTAATTAATCTAACTAGATTCTTTTTCCGCGCTACGCGCGGATTATGTATTTTAAATTAGTATAATTATATAATGTTTTGATTAGTTTTTGTTTTATTTTATATTTAGTGTATTGTTTTTTTTCTTTTTGCATGGCTAGTTTTCCCAATATTAACTTAATAAGTTATTATTTGCGTAAGTGTTTTTGGTTGGTCGGTCTCTAAATTTTCTTCAATAATTTTATTGATGTTTTATTTTTTTCAATAATTTTATTGATGTTTATTTTTTTAATATTTTAACATAATTTAGAATTAATAAACCGGTATTCTGAAGCTGCAAACAACATCAATAGTGGTGTTATAGTAAATTTTTGTTTCAAATATTGAAGCGAGTAATAATTTTCACATACTTTCATGGTAATTCATATTTTAAATTTAATCATATTTTTCATATGTAAATTATTGCATCAAACAGGGGAGATTAGTTTTTATTTGACCAGTTTAACTTAATATTTTCATTGTTTTGTGCTTGGTTTATTGATATAAAATGGGGAATTTAATTTCATTTTCTTCTTTATTGTTAGACAGAGTCTTTTTTTTTTGTAAAATATGTTTTATTATGTAAAGCGAAAATATAATAGTACTTATCACTACAAAATAAAATATTTTAGGTTATTTTCTGTTATATTTTGTAAATTTAATAATACGATCTGTATATATGACTTTCAACATAGTTTAAAATGATCAAAAAATTCATCATAAGTAAATGCATCGGAATAACAATTGTTTGATAATGCACTTCAAAGTATTATTATAGGTTTTGGAGTTTTCTTTGGAGTTGATTGTTGAATAATAGTCTCAGAACTGAGACTATTTTTATTCATTTCATGGTGTAATATTGAGTTTAATAAAAGATAATAATTTAAAACATACACCAAATAAAAAAACATGTAAAATATAATATTATATAATAATATTCAATATTTTAAAAATAGATAAATAATGTATATGTTAAAGAAATTAAAAAGCGATTTCAAATCTTAAATAATTGAATTGGTTATTTATATCTATCTGGTTTTTAGACCGGCAAATTTAAGTAACATATCTTTTTGAAACAGAAAATAGATTAAATATTTTATCTGTATTTTAATTTTTGTATATTGTCTGTATGTTTTTTGTTTTTTTAATTATAATCTTGATGATAATAGAGTAAATAATTTCTACTTTTTGGTGGTAGACTTATGAATGGATTAAAAATTTGCTAAATAAATATAGAGAAAAAGTAGTGTACGAACCAAGAATTTTTGGAAGAATAAATTTAGACAATATAAAAAGAAAGGAAATACGAAGCCGCAAATGAAACATGAACAACATCGCTGTTTAACAATTACGGAAAGAGAAATGTATTTGTTATGATATTTTGACAAAGTTTAAAACGTACATTTATATGTATCTTAATTTCAAAAACTTATTTTTCATTTGAGAAATTGACCTAACTGAGAGCTAATGCAACATAAAAGAAAAACAATAATGATTTATGAAAACTCTATTCCCTTTCTCTGAAGCGCTATGTCAAGTCCAAACTATAGAGATAAACGACTTGTTCAATGGCCATCGTTTTCTTTGATCTTCTTATGGAAGAAGAGACAGAGCTGATACCCGAAAAGGACATAATCTTCTGATCTGACTTCTTATTCGTACTGGCATTATGATGAACTGCGTTCTATGGTGAAGTTGTTTGCTTGAAATTACACTCGCTTGCTCCTCTCCATATAGCTGCAGAGAAGCAATGTTCTTAACTTTTGACATTAGATGAAGCTGTCCAAGCCCAATTCTAAGATCACCAGTTGAAGTTGTAGAAGATTTTGGTTTTTTTCAACTCCTGAAGGGTGAAGGCACCAACTAAGGAATAAAAAGATTTCCAATTCCACATGCATAACCAGGATGATGCAAAGCACAAAAGCATACAATTAGCGAGAACTACCTTGTTCGCACCCATACACATGAAATGATTAGCAGCCTAACAAAGAAAATAAAATGCATTAGTTCATCAGTAAGAAGATCCATGTCACATTCAACAGCTGAAGATTAAACTTACCAAAACAGCATGACACAACTTCTGCTCTTCTTCCTTATTTCTTGAATTTGTTTTGTTCCTTTTCAAGTGCAAGGTGTAATGGGATCCATGAGACACTGAGAACCAATGCGGCTTTCTACGTATATGTAATGGAATTTATCAAAGAGAAGTAGTGAAGGGAGACTGGCCTGCGGAGAGCACAAAATACAAACCGCAATCGCTACTGAGACCGCATAGCCTAGCTGTGTCTGTGCGATTTAAGTGCCTGAAGGCTAACTTAAAGGGACGATGAATGCAGCGAAAGAGGCATTTAAATATGAAGAGAGTAAATGTGAAAGTTACGTAACTACTACAACCAAAATCTGCTGTTACGTAACTAAGTAAATCCACCAACCTTTTATCAGAATCTATCATCATCATGGATCTGCCTTAGTGATACTTCCCCTGACTCTTGTCATGCTTGCATGATTCATATCTGATGTACTTTTTGCATCTGTGCATATCAATGGTATTAAAACAGTTATATATATATATATATATATATATATATATATATATATATCTTAAGTTATATATATATATATATATCTTAAGTTCAATCATTACCTCGGCGACCATGTCACTGAAGTCCTCTGGCCTATTGCGTAGTTTCTCTCCTCTTCTCTTACCTCCTCATACCTTCCAAAAATCAAAAATGTAGGTATAGTTAACAACACTATTTTTTCAATGGCTTTTATCTTCTTATTGAACTCACATGTTGTAGTGGTTCTACTACTTACATGGCCTCCAGCTCTTCTGGCTGTAAACTGATATCCACACGATCTGTCTTTTGCCCCTCATCAGCAAATCAATCGGGTCATATTTACACAATTGCATAAATTAGCCGCTTGTTATAAATCAAACCGAAAATCGAGGACGTATTAAATGCATATAGCAAGCGTCAGAAGACACTACCATAACTAAACGTCTATACCTAATACCAATGATTCTCAAAAACACACAAGACTTGGACAATGCAAAACTAACACGGTCTACATGACCGAACAACCTCAATAGATCAAATTACTTCTAAAGTTTTAGCCTCATTTCCAACTAACCATGAACTATCATTAAGTATTTGACAACGACATACTTAAAGTGCCTACCAATTCCTTTAGTAAACAAAATGTTTGGTAAGTCCGACATAGATTGCTTACCCTTTTTGCTCCCGGCTTGTCTTGAGTACCAGTTTTAATAACGTATGTGTGTGTGGTTCACAACACTGTTCCAGGAGCAATTCTTCAAGTACCTTCAGAATTTTTTTAAAAGGACAGCATTAAAAACCAACCAATAAGAGCTAACAGTAAAATACTGCTCGGCATCAATTAAAATTGGTTTTCCTACTTGATATAGAGGCCTATCGGATTCCTTTCTCTGCTTCAATTGCATTCGGTGCAGGGCCGGCCCCGAGATTTCGGGGCCCTTAGGCGATATTCGTAAAGATTTCATTGAAAATTTTTTTAAAAAAATTTGGGGGCCTTTTTAAAAAATTTGGGGGCCTATATTTATGTAGTTTTTTTCAAAAAATTTAGGGGTCCTAGGCGAATGTTTCATCCGGCTTTCCTCAGGACCGGCCCTGATTCGGTGTCTCTGTGCCAGTTGGAGTGCTGAAAAAGGGAAAAATGTTCAGTTTCATACTTGGATATTAGTATATAATAAAAAGTAATAATAATAATGAAAAAAAGATATTACAGTATATAATAAGCAAACAAATACACCTCAGAGTTTAAAGCAAAACAATACCTCGACAATGTATCAACCGATTCCATGTCGTCTTCTAGTTCCTCTTCATCCATCTCCTCCTCTTGTTCCTCTTCCTCCAAATCACCCCAGTGCTTGCTCTTATCAATAGGCTCATCCTAAAGATCATGATAAAAGAACAACCCATCACATTTGCAAATTATGATAATGTTGAAATAATTTAATAGGAAGCTTATAATATGTTCTAAGAGATGAGAGGCATAAGTCAAGATGCTGCTGCATACCATCCTGGACTTTACTTGACTCCTGCTCAGGCAAGTCTTGTCGTTTTGTTCTCAGTACGTTAAGCATTTAAGTAACTATCCTTAACGTGAATATGACTCGAAGCAGACTGAAGCTGTGGAGGCACTCATACGAGAACTTCCAAAGTTCAGGTTAAAAGCTGTCCCAGATGATTGCGGTGAATGCTTAATCTGTTTAGAGGAGCTCCATATTGGACATGAGGTACTAAACATCTCTTTTCCTAACATTGTCAGGGGATTAGCCAACTTCTTATGCATAAATTTTGCTACAATTCTGTGTTTGCCTGCTTTATTCCTTAGATGAGTGGAAATTGTCTGAATTTTACAGGTTAGAGGTTTACCTTGCGCCCATAATTTCCATGTGGAGTGCATAGACCAGTGGCTGCGTTTGAACGTGAAATGTACTCGGTGTCGTTGCTCAGTTTTTCCAGACCTTGATCTCAGCGCATTATCCAACCTCCAGAGTTCATCAACACAACAGCCCTCCTCACAGGGGAACACGGAAACAACAGAAGCTCGGTACATAAGAAGCCAACCACAAAGCGAGAGCTACTTCCTGAGACTTCAATCTCTAATTTACCCGGTCCATACAGACACCGCTCTGGAGTTTGCAATACCTTAAATCACACATGTAATCTTATAAAGATTCTCTGTACATAGCAAAAAAGTATCAAAACTGCATCCTAAGAGATCAAGAAACTTGACACTGACCAAAGATATTCAGAAAGCCTGCCTCCAATAGCACTGCTTGAGTTCTAAGAGCCTCATCGAACCAACAACCCACGTCGGATCTAAATGGAGACGTTATACATTTAGAGGCCAACCTAAATCAAAACACATAACTAATGCAAGGTCAAATGCTTTCAAAAATCAACAGACCCAATGTGTGACCAAAGTGAAGATTACACTCGACATGGGTTGCCGCAGTATCTCGAGGAAGGATCGAAGTCGAAGGCGTCGTAACAGGCCTGAGCCATTTCGCCGTTACGGATCAGCTCCGATCTGAGAACCGGGTCCATCGGGTCCGTTAACCCGGCCCAATCGTCTTCTCTTTGAATCTTACGCCACGTGTCTCTAAGCCTCCTCTCTTCATCGGTTTTCTTATCGCGCCGGCAGAAATCCTCCGCCGTATGCCACTGTTAATCCTTGCCGTTCACGCTCGAGCATGGAGATGACGGCGGATAAAGAAGCCTCGTTGGTTCTAGAGAGAGAAGCTTTCATAGCTACTCGGGATCTTTTCTCCGGGAGATGAATGAACGAAGGTTTAGAGGAGCTGGTGGTTGTTAGCCATGGATGCGGTGGGTTTTGATTTCCAGAATGTGGAGCCGTTGACAGAGAGACGGGAATACTCTAGATAGGGTGATGCTTGGGGATTTAGGGATTTGAAGTGGAGAGGGAGACAGACAGACTATAATTAAAGGATGCATTGAGACGAAAAGAAAGGTGAAGAGACGATTGGTTTCAAATCATCCGCTTCGCAATGAAGAAATAGGACAGGTCGAGCTGGCAACTTAAAGCTTTGTGATAGGTTGATTTTTTGTGCTTATGTGGACAGCATGAGAGGAGCTCTTATTCAACTTTTAGTATTGTATATGATCATCACCTACTTCATTAGCTTCTACTCAAGGTAGGTCCTGGCTACAAGTGTAGTATCCCGGGTTTATGGTAGTAGAATAGACGGAAATGGTTTATAAGAATTGATTTGGCTAACTATGACACAAAGTGCACTTACTTTTTCGACTATTCGGATAGAACTCCAAAGTTAAGTCCATGGTTTTACATGACTTTGTACAACTACGAACTTGCACCTGAGGCTTAGTATCTCAGGAGCTGTGGAGCAGCATTTTTCGTGGTTGATAGAATCTATTTTGGCCCGTAGTTGTACAAAGTCAACGGTTGTATCTTCTGAAGAACTTCCTCAACGGGAGATGGAGGTCCAACCATTGGGACAAAATCCCAGCTTGTACCTGCCAATAAAATTCACAAAGACATTAACAATAAGACCAAACTAATAGAATCTTTTAGCTTTCAACAATACACAACAGAGAATCTCTAATACTGAGAAAGCATTGGTTTTTATGTACATACATATTGAACCGGAAAAACCTACAGTCAGATTGAACCGGTAGTTTAGATGGTTTAGTGAACCGGGTGTTATAAACTTTAACCGGTAATTTGGATGGTTTAGGGAAGTAGATTTGTTCTATCTCCAAGCAAGCAATACCCCCTCCCGCAATTGAAGGTTCTCTTCTTCCATCTCAGATCGAGTTTACAGATTCTAGGGTTCAGAGTACTTGTTTCCGATCGATTCTTCTTTCATTTCTCTGGGCGAAACTCCCCTTGTGTTGTTAGGGTTTCGAAGATCGGTGGAGGCGGAAGCAATTCGACGTTTTCTTGAGCTGGAAACATGTTCTGGCGAATGGCGGGATTGTCCACGGCTTCTGCCGTGAGTTTTTTTTTCTCCCTGACCTCTTTTTTTGTTTGTTACGGCCATTTATATCTGTGGAATGAGTTTTCGCTGGTTCTTCGTATCCTGGATGCGTTTCTCCTTGGTGGATTTAGCGCATAGGTTTTTGGGGGTTTCGTTTCTGAGGATTTTGGCAGCTTCCTCTGTTTCTTGATTGGGTTATTGATTTCTTGGACATAAAGTTGTAACCAGTGTCTTCTTCATGTACCTAATTCTTGATCATATCTGAGCTTTGTCTCTCTACCATCTTGTTCCGAGTATTTATTGTTTCTGAGTTTGCTTTCTCTTCGACTAATTTGTACAATGGAGATGAGATATAGAGAGAGAGGGAAGATAATATTTTTTAAATGATGGAATCCTCCCCAATAGGGGGACTGTTTAGTTATAACCCATAACCATCAAAACGACACCAATTTAACTATGCAATGATACGTCCTAGTTTTGATTTTTCGAATCGAATGGGATAATTATGTGACTCTATCATGTATTCTGCTGGCACTTATGTATTCTCCTTCTTTCCGTTTGCAGGTTGAAGCAATTTTGGACAAAGATAATTTCACATTAGAGGAACTTCTTGACGAGGATGAAATTATTCAAGAATGCAAAGCCCTCAATGGACGACTCTTAAACTTGTATGCTCCCTCTGTAACCTCTTTTTTTTTCTTGCCTTTTATGCTTCATTACCTTCCTTGGAGAGGATAAGAGTATGCATTATTTGGAGGTGGGCAATCTGTTTCCCTAGGGTGTTCAATGTGTTACCTCAATACGATGTAACTTCTTAAGATATCCACCTTGAAAGCTTGGCTATATAAACGGCTGGGATTTTTTCTAATCTTTTATGCAACCCCACTTTGTAATTTACATTATTTACAACATGCTAGTATTTTGCTACACATACAATATCTCTGTCATCAGGGTGGGCTAAATAATTGGATTCTTCAAACCTCCTGTCGTTAACTATATTCTCTTTTCACTAAAAATGCCGCTCATTCTTGACTATTGGATTCCTTTTATTTCAGCTTGAGAGAAAGAGTGCAGGTGGAACAACTGATTAGCTACATAATAGAGGAGCCTCTCGAAGATGGGGAACTGAAGCGAACATTCAAGTAAATGTTTTGGACAAATGCTATTGTTTTTATTTGCTGATTGTTTTGATGAATAATTTGATATTTTTTTCTAAATGTGTTCCAGGTTTCCTTTTATTGCGTGCGAAATTTTCACATGTGAGATTGAAATGATACTGAAAACACTAGTTGAGGATGAGGAGGTAGATATTGACTTTTTTACGTTCTCCTATATTTATGCTTTGTAAATGCATTTGGGGTTTCTTACCTCTCGTGATGTCTTCCTTTTGCAGTTGATGTTATTGCTGTTTTCGTTTCTGCAAGCCAAAGAAACCCATAACGCATTACTTGCCGGATACTTCAGCAAGGTATTTAGCATTCTGACAAATTTTCAATTATCAGAAAACTCATGGAGAGCTTTCCATGCACTTATATCGGCTCTATAATGTTCTTCTACGTGCCCTTTCTTCTATCTTCCATTACTAGGTTGTCATCTGTCTGCTAGTGCGGAAGACGATCCCTTTCATGCAATTCATAAAAGTAAGTTGGTTTTTGTTTCCTTGATTAGGATATATGCTTAATGTAACTCTGTTTATATTTTGATAACTGGTGCACAATCTAACAATGCTTTAAACATCATTTGACCATCTGGAGATCATAGTAACTATTCATTTATGATTAACCTTGACTTTCTCGTGCAGGATCATCAAGAAATACTGAAGCAGCTTGTTGATTTGATTGGTATAACATCTATAATGGAGGTTGGTCTGCACTTCTGTTTGTGTTTTAGGAACTCTGATTTCGGTGTTCATTTGTTAAACATCTACGTGAGAACGTACTGAATAGTTGGGGAAAAAAATGTTATGCTTTCCTCCCCTTAAAAGTACCTATGGTTCTGTTTATGACAACAATAGTAGTAGACCCAGTCTTGACGATGAGAATTATGGCAATACTGCTAATGTTGCTCTCGTCATTGTCATGTATTATTTGTATAATTATTATTGTCACACCAGTGACTCCTTCAATTGTTATTATCTGTAAACAATAAAGTTGTACGTGTAGGGGGTATTTATATGTTGAAGATTATTAGATTTATGTAATATACTACTTTCTAGACTCTAACTTATTGCTGGTGCTCAGGTTCTAAAACGTCTGATCGGTACTGATGAACACCTATATTCAAACTACACAAGTGCAATGCAGTGGGTAGAAGATACAGATGTTTTAGAGATGATTGTAGACAAGCTTGGCTCCTCCGTAAGTTCCATTCAGTACATTGCTTACATTTCTTTTAATATGGACTAGTCTTATGGCTTTCCTCCTTTATTTTAGATTTATTCTAGCTTCCGAGGCAATGTTATTTACTAATACCTTGGAGATTTTTTGGTTATATTTTGTAGGATTCCCCCGAGGTACATGCAAACGCAGCTGAAATTCTTTGTACTGTAGCAAGATACGCACCCCCTGGGCTTGCAACAAAACTTTCCAGCCCCAGGTAGACTTTTCTCGGCTTTGGCTATTGTTTTTATGTAGTCGCTGGTGCTTTTGAAAATTTCTATTTATATTGTTTTGATTCCTGTAAAATTTTATGCAGCTGCACTGGAAGGTTGTTGAAACATACTTTAGAAGATTCACGGCCTAAGTCTGTTCTGGTTAATTCATTATCTGTATGCATATCTCTGCTGGATCCTAAGAGGTTTACATTGGGGACTTATCATATGTATGGTCGTCAACTAACCCATGAAAGCCTGGTAACTAATCCCGAGACAGTAGAGGGAATGCTTGGAAGCCTAGGTGAGCACACACGAGATGTTTATTAGCTTTCATATGTAGTTGCTCTTATGGGAAGAAAGAATACTGGGTTCTTTTAGTGGTTTTTTCCTGATGTAAAGAGACTAGATGTGCAAGACTATCATATATAGCATTTTTCTTTCACAACTTAATAGGTCTTTTTATTTTATTTTGTTGTTCGTACTGTTAGTTCGTCTCTTGGCTGCTTTAATTACTTTGTAATACGCTTCGACTATGCAGGTGATTTACTCATGCTTTTGAATGTTTCATCTGCTGAGGGTGTTCTGTTAACAACATATGGCAAGTTGCAACCACCTCTTGGAAAACACAGACTAAAGGTACTTTTATTGTTCTCATTTCTTTGAATTGTTATCTAATTATAATGTTTCTGTTCACTGTTATGGTTATCATATCAAATTTCTGAACTACATCCGTTCAACAGATGAAAATTTGACTTCTGTTTCTTTTTCCTAGATTGTAGAGTTTATTTCAGTCTTACTTACAGTCGGTAGTGAAGCAGCGGAGAAGGAAGTAATTCGACTTGGAGTGGTGAAAAGAGTGTTGGACTTGTTATTCGAGTAAGTGGGAAATTATATTTTCTCAGTTGATGGTATGCAAGATGGCGCGCTAAATTGTGGTGCAATTTTTTTCAGGTATCCCTACAACAATTTTTTACATCACCATGTGGAGAATGTAATTCTCTCATGTTTGGAGAGCAAAAACTCTCAAGTTCTTGACCATCTTTTCAGCGAATGCAATCTTATTGGAAGTATACTAGAGGCGGAAAAAAACTCCATATTAAGTGATGCTGGCTCTGATAAGGTGAAGCTACTTAATTGCTAACGTCTGGGGTTGGCATCATTATCTATTAACTTGGTTAACATGTAATGTCTCAGCTCCATCCTACAGTCCCTGCAGAGGGTAGAAAGCCACTCAGGATTGGAAGCATGGGTCATTTGACTCGCATCTCGAATAAACTTCTCCAGCTAGCTAATAGCAATGTAGAAATTCAGTCACATTTAGTGGTATGCCACACCTCTGTCTGATGGACTTTATTTTTTAGATGATTGCCACACATTCATGTGCATATGCAGGTATGAAGTGCAAAAAGTTTGTTTATTCGACTTGAAAATATTCAGTTCGAGTAAATTAATTGCTATTCTTAGTTTTCAGAGTTTTATTTATGAGTATGATATTTCTGTACATTTGTTGTATATTTTTCTGTAGAAGATCCGATGGTCAAAAACAATTTGCTAATGTTTTAACCTCTCTTTGGTTTCTCCCAAGCATACATTCTTGATGGCTTGTTTTCATGTGAAATGTTGACAGTATCAACCTCTTTATATCTTGTTCAAGGTTCTTTCTTTACGTTTATTTTACCAGGCAAATAGCAATTGGGTGGATTGGCAGACGGATGTCCTGTCAAAGCGTAATACGTTGGAAAATGTCTACTCTTGGGCCTGCGGGTATGTATTTTTTTCTTGCTAGACTTAAAGAAACCTGATGAAAACAGGCTTCTGTTTTTAGAGATTATGACCAAAAGCAGAGGTTATGCTTGAAGCTGTATATTTCTTATTTAAATTTGTCATATTTGTGTAATCTGCCTTAAGAGTAATCAAGATATATGGTAAGTTTAAATGTGGTTGCACATTCCCGGTAGATGGCAATTAGAGAGCCTGCTTTTGTGAAGCTTTTTAGGGGCTGGTAAATGTTACATGAGAGGCAGTAGTGATGGTTGGTGTAGTATTGATAATTCCTTTTACTGATATTCTCTGTCTTAACAGGAGGCCAACTTCACTCCTTGATCGTAATAGAGATAGCGATGATGATGATTACCACGATAGAGACTATGATGTGGCAGCCCTAGCAAACAACTTGAGCCAGGCCTTTAAATATGGCATTTACAGCAACGATGACATGGATGAGGTGATGTTCTCGTGTTTCCTTATCATTGCTGCTACGTTGTGATCCTTTTTATGATTATCATAGATTTAAGCCACATCCTTTAGTTAGTCTTGAAACTATCTTGGAAGGTCATGGGTGTTGATTGTTGAGACAAAGGAGAAAATCGATTCAGGAATTTTGTAGGAAATCTCATTTTATTTTTTGTTGGTCTTTAATCCTGTTATATAGTTCCGGAAATATGATACATAGTGAAATCTGATGCTTGAATGTTTAAAGTTTTGGTGATGTCTTGGACCACTGGGATTGATGTAGTACTCCTATATTTGGTGGACAGTCAAATCGTCACTTCTTTCTCCAATCATTCTATAATTGGTTAACCTCTGGATAGTTAGCATGTGGTTTTCCTACCGTCTTCTCTTCCCCAATATCATCTTTAACTAGGCCGGATGCTTGGCTTAGTCGGTTTACCTGAGCAACTATTTTTCTGTTATAGCTTTTGATTTTCGTTGCATTCTTTTCCTGAAACTGTAAGATTACATGCTATAAACATTTGTTCTGTTATTAACATTTTTCATTTATCCCCTGCAGGCCCAAGGCTCTATGGAACGGGATGATGAGGTATTATTTGTCTTTTCCTTATCTATAAGAACTGAAACTTGAAAAATCTTTGTTATATGACGCTAAACAAATCTTAACCCCTTTTGGGAGAAGATTTCGTTTTTGGAACAATTTTTAATTTCTTACTTTATCTCCTTTCTGTATTATTTATTGCTGAGAAGTCCCTCAAAGATTTATTGCGGCCTCTTGAGTCTGTTCGTCTAAAGCAGTCAGTATAAAAGCTAGCTTAGTGATTAGTGTAGACATGAAAGCCTCTTATGAAGTCTCTATGTTGCAGGATGTCTACTTTGATGATGAATCTGCAGAAGTCGTCATATCTTCCTTGCGCCTTGGAGATGATCAGGAGAGGTAATGGGTTTAGACTTTTCTTTTCTGGTAGAAATCAATCGTTTCTATTCATATGGCTGATGCGGTCCTTTAACTTACACAATGTAACATGCTGTCTTTGTAGCGGCTCACTCTTCACAAATTCAAACTGGTTTGCTTTCGATGATGAAAAGGCTGCGAATGAGCGCTCAGTGAACTCAATCGCTTCCCCTTCACCCGATGGTGATGATGATGTCATCATAGGTGAAGCCGATGAATTCAGCGACACTGCAGCCTCTTCCGCGGCTGTTGATATGGAAACAGAAGATTCTACATCAAAGAATCGTTCCGGTAATCCGAGTGAACCAGAAGCTGAAAAATCACCAGCTTGGGTTGAATGGAGAGAGACCTCCGAGTCCACTGCGCCTTCTTCAAACCCAGACGAAGCCACCATAATGCCCAATGGAGAGGTTCAAACCGAGAAAGAGGATACTGGCGATGATACCGATAAGAAAAGTGCAGAGGAGAATCCACCACCAGATACATGTGACGATGAAACCACAGAGAAGTCACTAAATGCAAGTGGTGTTGCGACCACTGAGAGCTCACCAGATGCAGCAAGTTGCGAGGCTGAAATAGCGGAGAAGTTGAAAGAATCGAGTTGTGATGCATCAAAACAAGCAGCTGAATCGCATGAGAAGAATGCTGAAAGCTCTGAACCTGCATTCCCGCAGGAGACAGAGAAGAGCGAGGAAGCAGAAGTAGATGATGCCAAAGAAAGTAAAGAAGCTGTAAAGGAACCAGAGAAGGTAGTGTGATCCTTTATTTCACACCTGGGGGGTCACTTTTTAACTAAGTAAATCAAATACCTGCTGATTCTTTTTGGTTTTATATAGTTTGGTTAAAGGGAATTTATCTGTTACGAATACTAGTTATTACTATTCTTGTTTTTTCCTTTGTTCACGTTTTCATTATATCATCTCCAAATCTAGTCCCAACATTATTGTCGACCAAAAGTTCCCGTTAGCTTTATCATTTTCTTTCTAATTGAAGTTTTCTTTTACCTCATCAACTTTGACATCATAATACTCTTTTTGTGTGTTCATAATTTGTGTGTTTTTTGTTGCCTTGTTAAAACTTTGTCATGGAAAAATACAGTGGGACAAAAACCATAATAAAAAAAATAGTACAACCACACATAGTATCATATTTATTCTCCTAGAAAAAACATCTTCAGGATATGCATTCCGATCAAATAAATATCTTTTAGATTGAGTATATCTGAATAAACTCTTTTGATATAGATTGAGTATATTATAATAAACTCTTTTGATTTCTATTATAATATCTAGAATCTTAAGACTTTTGGTCCTTGATTCTCTTTTGACATAGACAATAATTTCGTTGTCTGATTGAACTTCAAGCCAAATATCTTAGCATACAATCGTCTAACCAATTGTTTTGTACATATGAGTTGTTCATGCTCGTACTATAAAAGTTCTGTTGTGACTTTCTTTCTTCTCATGCGAAATCATATGTTTCAATCATGAAAATGATCAGTAACTTACTCAAATAACACTTTAAGAATGATACTTCAGGATCAATCATATATATGATCATTTTAAAGTCTTTACTGATCTTCGAAGATAACATCTCTTATTCTAGATGTCGAGTTTGGAATACATAACAATGTAGTCTTTTCAAGATATTTCTTCTAAACAAACAATTTGTTATAACTCTTCAAAGAGTTTGGATTATATTCAAATCAATGATTTTATTTATTCATAATCCCTTGAAAAATACAAATGGATACATTAATTAACCTTATAATATTTCATATCCCATAAAATATTTTGTTCCAGTTCGATCGAATAGCTAGAGTTCCTATGAACATGATTTTGATATCATCAATCCTTCATGGATTTTATCTTTCAAAGATTAGCATTTTCCAGTAGGTCGTATAATTCAAGTTTTATTGTCAGATTGATAAGGAACTTGAAAGTAGTTGCATCTACCACATGAGACTATATCTCTTCACAACCAATTCCATATTGGTCTTTCTTTAGTGCAACAACTCATTTCTATCCCACTTGTATACGCATTTTGGTGTATGGACTACTGGTCCAAATATTTCTCTCTTTCATGAGAGTTTATATTTTTATCTATTATATCTTTCTAATTTATTTGTGTAGACTTTTCAATAGACTTTATTTCATGATCCTATTTCTCTTTTATCATATCAACTACTACTTTGCGTGCATAAATATCTTCGACATCGAATTGCTATTGGTTCCATTTTATTTCGTATATGACATAACTTATTGAGATCTCTTCATTGTCTCAAGTACCTGAATTTCTTTCAGTCATGTTTAATGTCTCTTCTGGAGATCATTCAAAACTATATTTCCTCTTGACCATTATTAATTTATGCTCCTTTTGATTTACTAAGATTCTTAACTTTGGAACCAACACGTCAACCATGTTGCAGGCGTGACTAGCAGTTTGATATTGTTCTTATAGAAAATCAATTCTTATTGGAGCATTTACATCTGGTATATGTGGCTTGATCACAATTTATATGGGTCAGTAAATGTGTCTGACAACTGCTTTACTAAGCTTGTGATTGAATTATCTTTTGGACTTCTATTTCACATTCTATTTAGTCAGAGGATCAATGATAATTCATTTCAACTTATTATATTTTCCAGCTGGTTATTTACTCCCCCTTATGTTGGAAATACTAATTCAATTTTAGCATTAGTATCGAGCCTTACTTATATCCTTCGGGGAAGACTCTAGATACTTAAGTATCAATGAGATTCATATCCAACATATATTCCCAACCTCATTTGAAACACAGTAATAAAGTTGTGTGGAGCAACTATAATGTATATTGCACATCCAAAACTCTTAGACGAAAAATGGTTGGTTTCTAACCCAATACCAATGATCAATGGCGGACCCATGATCTAATTTTACATGGGTCAAACTTGTTATTCAAAAGGAAAAAAGGAATAAAAGGTGTCATAGGTAGGATTCGAACCGCGGGTTAGGGGTGTCAGAACGAAGACTTTACCGCTAGAACTACCGATTCTTCATTGTTTTATGGAACAAATTAAACTTTATTGAGATTTAAGAAGTGTCAGGTGCAACCCCATCTTCCTCTGTAGGTCCACCACTGCCAATGATGGGGAGAACTAGTGATTACTTGTTGGCTTGATATGAATTATGTTGCTCAAAATGTTCAATACTTATTCCAATGAACATGTAATAATTATCAAATACTTAAGACGTGAATTCACCAAGATTATAAAGATGCATAGGGGTGATCAGTCCACCAACATCTCATTTATTCATGCCAATACTTCATTTGGCTTACTTCATTTGGCTGGTGAAAACTGTATTACCATTTTATCTTATAAGCAAGCAACATATGTGAAATCATTCGCAAGAATATTCAGGTTCTTCAATGAATATTCACATAAATCTTTATGTATCTTTTCGCAGCATTATTGAACCAAAATGGTCTAACTAGTTTGTACCAAATATTTTATAAACTTCTGGTTTACTATATATTTATCTCTATTACACTAATATGTGTGTAGTACAATCTATAAGAGAATGTAGGTACTTTCTCTAAAATATTTTTATTGCCTTGAAAAATACTTTTGATTTGCAATTAATTTAACATTTCTTTCGTTTAGTATCTCAACATAACTTTTCTCAAAATTCCATAGATCTACTTTAAGAAGGATTTGTCAACCAATTTTAGTGTAAACATAATCTTTTGGATGTTTCATTTATTATAAAATGTGAGATTCTTTAACTCTTCTCCTCAAGATGATAATACTACAACGTTATCATCTTATTTTTGAATCAACAACATGGTCATGTATTCTTTTTCAGATCTTTCTAACTTTTGAGACTTATAAGAATATGTCGCAATAAGGATTCTAAATTACATTCTTATGTGCAGTAATATTATGTACTCTTCAGGAGCATTCATATATATCTTCTTCTTAAACATTCTATAAGCTTTATGTTATCTTGTATTGTACTCACAATAATTATATTTCATCTTCAAATGATTGAATCATATCTCTTCTTTATTACCATCTTTATTTTCTCAACTTCAAGTGAGAATATGAATTCTATAAAGAAACTCTACGGCTTTTGACCTTATTTATATTTATATTTACGTATACACCCATTTTTATGTTCACTTTCTTGACCAATACTCTTTGTGTGGATTTTTTTCTCAATATAAAATGTCATATTCTCTTCAAGAGAATGGATCATAATCAAGTAGACGAGATTTATCATCTTATATCAATAGCTCATTATTTTTATGAGTTTTAAGGACACAACATATACTTATAAACTTCTTTAATATCTTTTATCAACGTGTATGTTGGACAACTTTACTTATGTGAAAATGTATTTTTTAATATATATGCATCATCAAAAATTTCTTCGAGAAAATTTAGTTTTAAATTTACATCCAACATAGTTAGGTTTATTTACAGGCTTTATGTCTTGTAATCTTTAGATGCAAAATACATAATGAGCTTTAAATAATCACATTCAGGTGATCATACTTTTCTTTAGATTATTCTCCAAAATTTATAGATTTTTTATTGTCAATCCTTAAACTTAAAACCCAAAAGATGATGGTAATATAATAATAATTAATTTCAAATTATATAGAAATATGTATTATTATAAGTGTCTAATTGCAAAGTATATGTATAATAATCCTATATTACTTATGTCATTCACTCGTACTATTTCATTAACCATCACTATATTAATGTTGTATAGAGAGTATGACAAATAAAAACATTTATCTTAATAAAAAGTGTATGGGTGATGAGAGTTCCAGCTATTCATGTTTTTAACTGGTTGTGATCTCACGCTATATCTTCTCTTTTGAGAGAATACACAATCCTGAAATACTTAAACTTGCTCATATAAATATGGACATTACATTACTAAATATCAACATATAATCGAAAGTTGTTTATGATATTAGACCAAAGAGTAACCGATTACAAATAACAATTTCCCTTCTTTTTTTTGTTATCAACTTAACCGACTCTATGATTACAAATAATTTCTATTAAATGTTCCAAGAAAGAATGAAAGTAAATGTGATTCAAAAAATATATTTCGGAAATAATTTAGTGTGATACTTTCGAATCATAAAACATGATAAACCACAAATCACATAGACCAAATTAATTATCAAGCAAACGTCATTTTGCTAAAAACCAAAACATGAATCAATAAAGTAGATAATTCATCTAGCCCATGTACTAAACCAATTCAAACCAGTAATTATCTAAAACAACTTAAACCAAAATAATATCAAATCAGATTAAAGAGAGCTGAGAGCATGTGACGTTCCAAGTAATATAGAAATTACTGTATCTAATTATATAAAGAAGAGTTGATTCTTTCCTGGTGAAGCCACATGGGATTCCATGTCACAAATTCGAGTTCTGTGCTGTTGACACGTGTCCAGTTTTATCAAAACGCAGTGATTCATTAACTTGGAAATCAGATGGGCTTTGTCTAAAGATTGGGCTTAAGTTCGTTCTTTGTTTTCGGCCATGCTACCACCTTACTGCGCAAACCCTAATCTGTGGTGATGAACAGGTGTGTTCTTAGCGGAGACGGTGCCGGTCGAGTGTCCTACCCGTTTCTGTACGTCTTTTTTACGTCTTTAATCCCATTAATTCAGACGCCAACTACGAGATCTTCATTTCCGTAGTTTCCGTCGGCAGTATCGGTTATAAATATGTTAGTATGTCTCTTCTGGGAATCGCGATCTCCAAAATACTCATCTAGATATCGATTGCTCATGGTGGACGTTAAGGTGAGTCAATATTCTTATCCAAGGTGTATTTGACATCGAGTATACTCAGTATTTAGGTGATTAATAACTGAAACATCTTCTATCTTCATCTCTCATCCAGTCGAGTTGCTTTCTCAACAATTGCTTCCTTCAGCATCTGGTTTAGGAAGGTCAAGCAGAAGACCATCAGATTCCCAATGTTAAAGAACGGTGAATCAAGCTTGCTAAATGTACGGTAATTATTCAAACAATTGCAGACATGATTCTAAGTTTTTATTTTATGGTAGACGTTATTTTAGTGATTGGAGTTTATAACTGATTTTTCTGAAGTTTATAACTTCGTTTGGAGTATCTTCGATGCTCACAGTAAAGGCTGCATGCAAAAGCTCAAGGAAATGGATCCTTTAAATTTTGAAACTGTTAGAACCTGTTTTACCTTGCGGCCTCACCCGTTGGAAAGACAATTGTAACTGAAGGAGGAGATGCGACCTTAAGGTTCTGGAATGTCTTACCATCCCTGAAATCTCAGGTAAAAGTAAAAACAATCAACTTATACGCATTAACGCAGTGATATTTTCAGAGATAATAAGTTGATCTTCTCAGTATTAGGTGGGATCTGTGCTGAGCGTAGTCTGCTGGGTGTGACTAGATGTGCAACTATGCTTGAAGAAAGAGTTAGATCCTATGCAAACCACCAAAACCAGGATTCACTTCAACTGGTATTATTATACTTTTGTTAACTTATAGTAGATAATTAGCCGAATTCCTTTCGTAGTTTCCTCAAGCTTTTATTATATGGGAATCATACTTATTGTTTTTGTATCTTCATATAGCTGCTGTAATGAGTTCCATTATCATTTTTAGTCTGTTACTTTTCATGCTATTCAATTACTGAGAGTCATTGGCTAAGATCTTGACACTGAGATTCTTCAGGTTGATGGAACGTCTTGATACTTGAATTCCCTTTCTCATCTTTTCGTAAGAACCAAGGAGTTTGTTTATATCGTCACGTTAAAAACTTAGAGCTTTGCTTTCACAATCGAGGTTTACAATTATCTTTTTTTTTACTGAAGTTTTACAGTTATCTTCTTCTATTTTTTTCTGAACTATTGTCTAAAATTATCTTTAAGCAATAATATTCTTTTTTTTTTCTTAAGTACACAACTAACCATCTCTATTGCCCTTCTTTAAGTGGTACACCAGTTTCGATAGGAAAGGCGCTGACCATTTACAAGTTTTGATTTACGTTTACCAGTTGCCACATGCATGAAAACCGTGACATGACTAGGAGATTCTCACAGAGTTAATCACTAACCTGTAAATATAAGTTTCCTGTCATACATTTAGGGTTATGTTCTGGAGGGAGATACAGCCTTCTTTGGTTTAGTATGGTTTAACATATAGTCCGCTTCAAATTTTTTTGGTGTCAATCACGGACCCGTTTCTTTTTGGATTTAAAGTTGCATGCATTTGTGTGTTTGTTATATATATGAAGTCTGGAGGTAAAAGGAGAGACAAACACCATCTGAACCAACATGAGTGACAAGAGCAGAGGAAAAAGAGAGTTCTTCGGTATAGATTTGAGTCATAATTTGTATCATCAGTCTATACCACCTAGATTTCGGTATAGACGACTCCGTCATATTTAAGAGTTTTACATTTCTGGGTTTAATAAAAAACAGCATGTTAACACTTACACATACGTCAAATTATTGGTTACCAAATACAGGGTCCATAATACATGTTTACTGTGTTTCGAATGATTTAGTATATCCATGGAATATATCTACTACATTATTCATACAACAAAATACAAATATATGTCAAATAAATCAACACAATTAGTTTTATTCGTACTAGCTTATTCATACAAAATATATAGCCCCATAAAATATATTCCATATAGTATTAATTATCCTAACATAACTAGATACACATAAATATAATAGTGATAGTTAAAAAAAAACAAATAACAAATTTGTACATCCAAAATACTGTTAGGTTAAAATATATTCTTCCCATATTCTAATGTAACGAAATGTATATTAATTTATATTCATTACTAAGATTTAATACACAATATATACAGAAAAAATATAAAAAAGTAAGAAACCCCTAAGATTTTTTCCTGCGATCTACTCATTGATTCAAAATAATACATAATTCTACGCAAACAATAATAATATATACAAATAACTTGGTTTATTTAGTCTCCACGTACAATAACATATACAGCATCAAACTAATATGTAAAGTTTCATATATAACTGTTTTAATTATTTAAAATTTACATCCCGCCCGTAGGGCGGGCCGATCCTAGTAAACCATATAAGGAATAAATATATATCAAACAATAAATGAATGATAAAAACATATATTCTATTCACAAGATGCTTTCTTCGGTAAATATTCATGACAGCGCTTGAAAAGTAAATATTCTAGTTGCTATTCAGTGTTCACAATGTCCTTTTATAAACACAAGTTTTGTAATAACTAGTAAATATTGACCCAAGTAAATTAACATACGTCAAAACAATTTCCTTATCAATCTAGTAACTGATTCTCAATCTATGAATTCAATATACATACTAGAATTACCGCATAAAATATCAAGTATATAGAATTGGAGAATGATAATATACGATAAATATGTCATGAGCAATAATATTTGATCAATGAATAAAATTCAAGTGACACATATTTTCAAGCGAGTAATGAGGGAGCAATATGCATCGTGGGGTAAATAATAGCACATGTTAAGCAATGAAATGTAATAACTAACGGGTTAATGGAATCAAACTCGCACAAAGCTTATTAAATCTAGTTACTATAGGTTATAATTTATAAACAGTACAAGGAAATATGCTCAGCAATAAAACAACTATGCTAATTAATTATGGAAAGTCTCTCGTATAATATAAGTTTTAGGGTTTTCTTCTCATTCTCCTTCTTTTCACCAAGCTTCCCTTCAATGGCCAACACAAACCAACCCGTCCGGGTACACACTTCTTCTCGTCTCTCAATCTCTCTGTGCCATTTTTTTATGTTGCTTATGGTTCTTTGTGTAACTCTTTTTTTGTTTTGCAGGCTTGCGTAATAAAAGTCGATTTAAAGTGTTGTTCCGGTTGCCTAAACAGAGCAAAAACAAAGCTACAGAGTCTCCCCGGTAATAAAAGAAAATCGATATAACATTTCCAACATAAGATGTTCTATTTCTAAAACACCTTTTGTTTCCTACTGGATGGATATACAGGCGTGACCGCAGCGGAGTATAACGTAAAAAAAGGGCTCATGACAGTCACAGGCGACGTCGACCCTATGACTCTCGTTCATAAACTTACAAAACCGAAAAGAAAAACAGAGCTTGTGTCTGTAAATTACATGCCTGATGAAGATCTCACCAGTGATCATGAAGATGAAGATGAAGATGAAGATGGAGATGAGGATGAAGACGACACTTCTTCTTCTGATGACACTAGTTCAAATCCTGATCCTAGACCCATGGAACGTGCACCCCAAGTAAATACGAGGCCCACTATAAAGAAGAAGGAAAGGATGGTAAGAAAGTATCTTCTGTTAGGGTGTTTACGCAGCAAACCAAAGGTTGTTCAGCCTTTCCCATTGGCAAAGCGAATGTTCGGCTCAACAAGGTTTGGGAATGGTGGTTCTGATCATGGCGGCTATGGCAATGGTTTAGCCAATGCTAGGCGACCTCCACCTCCGTTTCATGGACCAATGAATCTACAACAACAATATCATATGATGATGCAACCACGACTACCTCCACCACAATTTCAATTTCAAATGAATGGAGCACCGCCAATGCATATGATCCAGCCGCAGTCAGGTCCACCACAAAATATACCATATCATTGGCAAATAGATCCACAATACAAAGCTATGTTCCCACAGCCACAGCCACTGAAACCTGATCCGAAAATGTTGGTCAACAATGGTATACATTACTCCAACAAGTGATTCCAACCGCTTTGAGTTATATATAGCCCACCTAAGGCTGCTACTACTTGTTCTGTTGATTGTGTACTTAGACGTTATTATTATACTAAGCAAACGAATGTTATTTTAGTGGTTTTTTTTTTTTTTTTTTTTTTTTTTTGCCGATTGCAGGCACGGAACATTGTTCAAAGTCTTAGGCCAAACCTTCTAGCAAAAAGAATTTTTAATATAACAAGAATCTGTCTGATTCATTCATAACCATACGGTTGAAACATAAAATTATGTATGTGACTTATTGCTAGACAGTAGACTCTATATATCTAGTTTAGTTTCTCTCGGAGGATACTTTGTCTTGAGATTTGTTTGTAGTGCATAATTTTATTCCCCCTCCTCCCCTTTGGAGGCTAATGGAAGAATCTGCCTGAGAAGCTCTCTCCACCACACCCATCATCCCGAGGTGGGAACCCGCTTACACAGTCATCAAGCTGTGGGGATTTCTCCTTTGTTGATGTTCAAGCAAAAGGATTTATTACAGAGTTTAGTTCTTAAAGCTACAAAACTAGAATAGAAACGCCGGTAGGAACAGTGGGTTTCTGTTGAAATGTCACAGGGTTTCCAAGCATATTCCTGTAATTATATTAACTAAAATGCAAACAAATAAGTGTTGTTGAAATGTAAAAGATGAATCCAAAAGTACAAGTAGTAGATAACACCATTAGGGATTAACCGGAAAAATAAGGAGGGAATAGGTACACCAATGGCTGTGCACTGCCGTCCGATACACAATGAGAGACTCATCACGAAGAAAAGTAAAAACCTTTAAAGAAGAGAGAGGTGCGTAGATCAAGAAAAGCAAAGCTTGTGTTCCTTGTGAGATAAGGAAGGTTACGACCTTAGGGAAAATAGGTCACATGTGATTATGTTGTCGAGCGAAGCAGAAGAGTTTCCAGCACCAAGGACCGGAACCAGATTGAATATAGGTTTTTTTTTTAATATAACTCCGAGACTCATCTCGTTAAGCACTCCTTTGAATGCAGTTTCAAAAATGTCGGATAACCTCTCTACGGACACACCAAGACTTGCCAAGAGAATGAATTTTCAGACAAGGTTTTGTCGAGAAGATATACACAGATTCTCGACACTCTCTCCAGTTGTTGTTCTTCATCTCCGGAAGGGTTCATGAAGCTTCCTCATCACTTGGGCAGAGATGGAGAGAACAGTCACGCATATTTTTCCCATCAACAACTCGTGTCATGGTGCCATTTCTCTGGCTTATATCCCCAACAACTGAAGTCTCCTTCACCCAATTGATCTTTCCTGGTTTCATCATCGGTCTTTTGGGGACAAGTGTATGCAAAGGAAAATAGGATCGATAAGACTTTGCCAAATCCAAGAAGGAAACAAACTTTTCATGAAGTTGGTTCCTCTCTGATTGCTTTGTGCGTGCTGAACAGAACACCACAATTGAGAATAGGTGATGAAGAGACTGAGCATCTGCTATTGCCTCACTGTTGGTCAATGCCTTGATTCAGCTCAGCTACTGCGCCTTCCTTTCGAAGATTCATCGTGGGAGGGTCAAGCCCTGAAGAACACCCTTGTGCAAAGTGGTCCAATGGTGCCCAGGAAGAGATGCTTTTGCTGTGGCCATTTGCTACTAAAACCTCAACGTAAGCTTTACCAGTTCTATTGTACTACGTGAAGGAACACGAAAAGGGCACTTCTCTTGTGTGATAAACTTCACATATGTCTCATTCGCCACAGAAAATTAGCTCATATCAGAAATGTACAGATGAATGTACAAAACTCTCTTGCCAGTTAAATCCATGTTTCAAAAGCTGTGATTCACTAGCTAGAATCTTCCAGCCAGCAGCAAAAGGAGAATGTGTTTTCTTTCCCGGTCTTTGATAAGTTAACTCTGGTTCTTGTATGCTCAACCACATCAACGGTTCCATTATCTAGTTGGCGAGTAGATTCTGGTGGGTTAGGGGTTAGGACCATCACCTTGTACCTCAAACACTAATTACCTTGCTCCTCCTCAAGGGAATTGAGTCTGGATTTCCCTTCTTTTGGATGAAGAACTCCAACAGGTGCAACAGAATCTGGAGAGTGTAGCACCACTTAAAATTCATCAAGCATTAGTGGGCAATCGAGAGTCAAAGTCTCATATTTTCTCCTCCTTCACCGCAAACATTACTTCCAATATCAGCTCTTTCAACTTCAAAAGATGTGGTTCCATGAAGGCTAAGTCTTTCCCTAAATGAAAAAGACTTTGAGGCAAAGTCTGGTCCTGTTTCCTTGCACAAAAGAAACAACAAGACCTAACCTTGAACAAATATACTCTTTCCACACGCAGGCGTTGTTGGTAGTCTGATGCAATGGCGCCAGAAGATACTGCAGTGATGGAAAGAAAGGAATCTCTGACTCTTAACAACACAAAATATATATCTTCCATGTCATCATCTGGAGTCATTTGGTAGCTAAGTTTCTGATGCCTGGAAGAACCTCGGATTCTCCTTCTGAACAATGGCACAATTCATGCATTCTGGTGGCCTACGTACAGATCATCAACCGGTAACAAGTTCGCCAATGCAACGATCTCGTGACCGTACTGGATACACTTCATCATAACATAGCCAGCTATCTTTGAATAAAATAACTTTTTCTTTTTTTTTTTTAACTTTGTTGGTTTATTTATTTACTAGTATTTTGGTCCGTGCTATGCACGAGCATTGCCATTACCATAAAAAATATTCCACATATAATTAGTAAATGATTTTTAATATTATACAAAATTAATTATATAAATTAAAATTTTGAAATTTAAAACTGCATAGTAAAATTAAATTTGTATATGAATATGATTTAGTATATAAACTGGTCAAACAGAACAAACCGATTAATTTAAATATAGTAGTATAATTATATGTAAATTATATAATATAAATAATAAGATATAAATAATTTATTTTATTGATATGATCTCCATACTTAAAATGCTGATTTTAGTTATTCAATTTTTTTTGGTTTTAAGTTAAAGGTTTTTTTCTTTTTTTTATCAAGTTAAATAAAATTTAAGTTTTTCGTTAACAAATATGTGTGCTACCATTTACTTATTTAATAATATAATGAATTACTATTTTTTATTTTTATTCTATTAAAATATTATTATTAACTAAAACTTATATTATTATTTCCTTAGCTTTCAACAACAATTCAGCTATCTCGCTATTTGTGGTAAATGAGCAAGTCGAACTTTCGTTCAGCTGTAATGGGATTGAAAACCGAGAATGAGCTGTGCGTCCTCCATCTAGTAACAGTGCTGCCATTCCACTTGAAGTTACATTCAAGACGATATCTCCAACTGAACGAATGTATGTTGATAGAGTTTTTCAAAGGAATGTCTTTCCTGTCCCACCAAATCCATTGACAAAGAACACACCACCAGAATTTGTTGTGACAGCTTTCATGATAGTATTATAAATATCCCTTTGTTCAGACGTCAATCTAGACTGTAATCTTTGATGTTCCTGAGCAAATGCGTCTCTGTCGTAACACAGCTCATCAGTTATCAATCTATTGACCATAGAAGGAATATTGCTGTTTGTGGGAAATGGCATTGAAGAGAAGTTTTCGAGAGTATTTCCACTGGAGCGTAACTGCTTTTCGATCTCCAACAAAGTTTGATTCTTTAGCTGATCATTTGACATTTCTAGTCCTGGAAAATTAAGGAATTAGAAAAATCAATAATACGTGTAGCAAATTATTTATAACAACTGTGAAACTTTTAGAATTTGGAAAATATTATGTCTTACAAAATACAAAAAAAAATATTGTACAAAACTAAATATGATATACGTCTAGTGTTTAGTATAAGTCATATATGTAATCTTCTAGAGATGTAACTTATTATATATTATTATTGTAAGGACAAACCTGGCCTCTGGAGGATTGCACGTTGCATATGTAAAATGTCATCAGAAAGTAAATGCCATGTTTCCGACCAAACATGTTCAGGTTGTGATAAAATTTCTGAAGCTAAAAGATAAACAAATATTCGACGTAAGTAAACACCTGACCTCCATTGACTTGCTTCCTTGATGGCTTCAATGTACTCCTTATCATCATCAAGTAAACCTAAAGCATAGCAAGCTTCCTTGTAGGTTGGATATGTAATTCCATCAACGGTACGTATATCTTCGTAGCATGTTGGTCCTTTAACTTTGTTCAAAAGAATCCTCAAGTAGAATCGTTGACCCGCGGATGGTGAAGTAGGATGGATTCTACCAACAGCTGAACTTCGTTGACGTGGAGTCCATTCTGGTTTCGACTTGTTCCATACAAAAAAGTAGGAGAACTGAATGTAAGTCAATTCCTTTGCATCAGAATTTTGACTACACATTTTCATAAACTCCAAAAATTGTGACGTTTGATTTTTCTCTTTTGTCAATACGTCATCAATATCTTCCTCGTCATCATAGGTGACATTATGTTCTCCAGGTAGATGGAAAGACAACCTTTGAATAGATGTGCTACTGTAATGTAGCTCAAACCCCAGTATTCTCCACATTCCTTCACATGGTGATATATACCTATTAAATAGTTAGAAAAAAATATGAGATATTTTACTCTTAAAATGTGAGATGGTATATAGAAGGTTAGTATTAAAAACTTACCGACAATCAATGAAACGCTTGATTTCATCTACTATATTTTGAGAAGTATTTTCAGAATTTCCTCCATTTGCTGACTCTTGCAGTAGTTTTGCAGTGACGCGGTCATTTCCTTTGTTGATGTATTTGAACAAATACTTGATGGCTCTTGATTGATTGCACCATTCCACATTGATATGAGCTTGATATTTGAGGAGTAGTTGTGGGTTATAAGGAATGATGTACCTGTTATCAATCTCAATCCCGTTTTTCTTCATTGATTTTCCATCATCTCTTCTTCTGTAAACTGGGAATCCTTCTTTATTAATGGAAGTATGAGGGGAAAAATCTTTAGGAAATCGCTTGGTACATTTTCCTTTCACCATACATGGCGAGTTTTGATTTGCTAACCCACAGGGACCATGAACCATTATATCTCTAACTATATCATATAATGCTGGATTAGATGCTTGATCTGGAATTTCAGCACATATAAACTTGTCTATGTCATATGTGGTAGGAAGCTTTGATCTCCGCTGTAAAAACAGCAATATATGAGCGTGCGGAAGTCCTCTTTTTGGAATTCAATTGTGTATATCACTGTTCATTTCAAAAGAATATCATTAGAATAAAATAAAACACAAAATATATGTTTGTTATAAGTATGTAATAGAATTTACATGCTGCTGATGGGCCAAAGAGGTTGTTGTTTTTTATATCGAAAATAAGACAATCCAACTTCATCTTAAACACCCGCGAAAGAATATCAGGTATGTTTTCTGTTTGTAAGCGTCGGGAACTTACATACCTTGTAATCTCAGGCCATTTAGGATTGCAAGTGAAGGTTATGAATAAATATGGATAGCCAAAATGTGAGCAAACGGCCATTGCATCCATATACTTTCATGCATGTATCTTGGACCTCCCACAAAAGTTGAAGGCAAGACAACCTTTCTTCCGCACATGGATGAATCTTTATTTCCAGTAGAAGCAAAATCTGAAATATTGTTGTAGTTGTCTGCACGCAAAGTTTTTGATTGAGCTTGAGATATCCAATTCTCTATGCTTCCATCATTGTGTATGCATCAACAATAAATTGCTGAAACAGCTTTCCAGAATACAATAGCATGTTGAAGTGGTTGCCACGTTCCATGAGCTTGTAAGGAAAAAATTCTTTCATGCTCACTCTAAACCTTGGGTTTGTTGATGTTGTCGTTGTTCTCTTTAGATGCAGATCAATATGGTAACCATCCTCTCCATATGGAAACAAAATTGGATATTGTAATTGAAGATATGCTGGGTGAAGTTCACTGATCCTTGCCAAATCTCTACTTTTTGTTTCCACCACAATATCTCTCTCCTCAAACTCTTCATCAATATCTCCAACCAAAAGTGCAGCAACTTCTGAGCAAGTGGGCATATTATATGTATTAGGATCTGTGGAACGTCCTGAAATTAATCTCATTTTGACATTCATAGATTCTAACGAATCTCCGAACCGTTCCTTTGCTGTCCGAAGGATCTTTGCGTATGGGTTGGACTCGTTTAGCATAATTTTGATTTCTTCCACAATATCATCCCTGAGTATTTTTATATCAGAAGTTGGTGTCGTTCTTTTTTAACTGCAAGTATGAATAAATGTTAGTAATGTAATTAAAAAAAAGATTAAAAAATTTAAAAATATGACGTATATGAAAATATATTATCTTATTTTGTAATATAAGAACAATTACATACCTGAATGCTGCGATTCTGTTTGCATTTTCATTGACCGTATCAAATATGTAAAGCTGTTGGAATTTGGGTCGTATGTCATCTAGAGGGAGTAAACTTCCAATCATGTGGTAATTCTGACCTAATAATCGGAAAACAGGAGGTCCACGCCCTTTGTTGATTGACGTGTCAACTTTTCCTCCCATAGAAGTGAATGAAAACATCGAGTTATAAGCGCGAATATTCTCTCGGTTTGCTTCGGGTGTCTCCGTTAAGTAGAAGATCGATCATAACTTGAGGCAGCTGAGGAGGTGAAGGAAGCTCTATCTTTCCATGCATACAACACATTGAGAATTCTGGAGGTGCTGAAACTCGTCTTTTATTGATACGCTCATTGTACCACATTAAAGCACCACAATGTTTGCATGGAATGTTGGATCGCCAAAGTCATCGTAATCTATGGAAAAAAAAAGTTATTATGTTGAATCTTGATATGTTTTTACTATATAACATGAAAATGATTAGTTGTTTAGGGTTTTAACAGAGCATCTTTGTTTGGGAGTTGCACATGACTCAATAGAGAAAAACAAACGTTTAGAGATTATAATAAAAATTAAAGCCAGCTGATCTAAGAATAAATAACAATTGATAATAAATAATTACATACATAAACCTAGAAAAGAAACACAATATAAGATGTTTTCAAACTTGAAGTAGACAAAAGCATTAGACCTAAGAAACATGTACATAAAAAGAAGAGGTCGTAGATTTTGTGAAACTAAAAACCAGAGAAGATAAATCATCAGTTTTTCTCCTTTTTTGGAATTATATTTGCTGCTTTTCTCTGCTTTGTAGATGAAGGTTTTGCAAAATCATCTTTAGTCACATGCCCAACTTTTGGTTTTGATTTCGTTGATGAAAGTTGTCCAGCTTCTTCAGCTAAAAGTGAAACATCTCCTTTAAGTTTCTTTGAAGAAAGTTGTGGCACACAATCCTCAATTCCTAACGTACTTGCTCGCTTTTTGGTTGGAGTTGATGTTGATTCTGTGGAAGCACTTATCGAAGTGTTAGACTCTTCGAAAACATCATTGACCTGGAAAAATATCAATAAAAAACATTTATTCACAGCTGAGAGTATACTATGAAAATCCTACACAACAAAAAAGGACAAATTTTATTGTAAGTGTTCCCTATTTACGTATCCAGAGATAGAGTTTTTTTTCAAAACTCATTGTTAACTGTTAAAAAATTGGTTTTTAAAAAAGGTAAAAAGCATAAATATAAGTTCAAGTGGAATAAGAATACCAAGCTCAGAGTGGTTTTGGTGGAGTTTGAGAAATGAGGACCAATCGCAGGAATGTCAGTCTACATAGAAAATTTGTAAAACTACTAAGAATAACAACAACAAAAAATTCTGAGAATTATTTCAAAACATGATACTTTAGAGTTTTTCTCATTTTTACCTCATTGGCATCATCACTATGAAATCGTAAAATTTTAACATGGTCATCCGTCACGTTAACTACTTTAAAAGTAGATGGTGTGTAATTCTTGGATGTTTCAGGTTTGTTAACTGTGAAGACGAACTTCCGACCCTCTAAAGCTAGAAGTTCTCTAGGGAATTCATTCCCACTGTTGAACTGCAAAAATACATAAAATAAATAAATAAGTTTAGATATTGAGATGAATAAAAGATCTATTTTACCTGAACTTGTTGCTCCAACAACTCATATGCCGATTTGTGAATTAGTTGAATGACTTCCCTGTCAAACATTACAAAAGAAGTGGTTCCTGTATGATCCAAGACTTTACAATGAACCTGATATCTGTGAAAATAAATTATAGTTTAGCATACTGACAACAAAAAAAAGATGATATACTTGCTTAATGACAAACCTTATTTTTGTAGAACAAACAATTGTCTCGCATCCGTCACATGAGAACTTATCCATTTCTATTTCTTCAGTTTCAGGGTTTAAGTAGGGGTTTACTTTCTTGGCACATCCTGGACAGCCAAGATACCACCAAGGAGCCTCAATTTTAAGTGCACATATTGTTGCATATATACAACACCTTGTTTCCTTCAGATAAAGAGAAAATTTAAATGAAATTGCTGCATATGTAACTGATTTAAAAACTTGATGAAAGAGTACAAAATACAACTTACCTCATATGATGTTAACAGCTGAGAAATTGTTTTGCGATTGTCAAATGGAATATGATCCGAAGAAACTTGGGTACAATTTGACAAAGTCAAAAGGGAGCCAGATGATGTTGTCGACATAACATCTTTTGACATTCTAGTATAGTAAAGTAATATCAGAAATCAGAAATAGAAAATTATAATAGAATATGAATAAAAAATAAACCGAACTACTTACTTTTCTTTGAATTTATTTATCTCAGCAATGTCAGAATTAATGAACAACTTTGTTGAAGCTTTCCCACTTTGGATCGTGAGTTTTCCTTCAAAAACAAATGACAGACATTAATATTTGTCTGTTTTAATAAAAGTATAGTAATATGAACAGATTTACCATTATAAATATTAATTCTCATAAGACTGCAAAGCAGAACTATAGCTCCACCAAAAAAGGATTGAACATAGGAATGTATGTCTTCAGCATATTTTTCCCAAAATACACAATTAATGATTGAATCACTACAAAAAAAAACATGTTTTAAAAAACGGTCAATATCAATACACTTTAAAAAGCATAGTTACAAATTTCAAGAAAACTTACCCACAATCCTTGAGTTGAAGATTTAAAATTTTACATGGAGCATTACGAACTGTAATTTCTTTCAGATCGCAAGGTCCAACAATTTCTCCAATTACATCTGTGGAAGCAAAAAAGATTTCATAAATACATGAAACAAAATCTAAACCATTATATATAACTGTCGGTTAAATCACATACCTACAAAAACTTTCTCATCATGCTTTTGTGAAAGAAGGTCATCAAAAGATATGCAATTAAAACGAAGTGAATCGTTTGGAATCTCCTCGCAATTCTTCTTAACGTGTGTTGACCAAGTGAAAAATATCTTGAAAGGATGTGGTGTTCCTCTGTAATTCCCGAGATTAGGAGACAACTTAAAGTTCATCAGAATACAACATTTTCCTTCTCCCAAATCGTCCTTGAACTTAGATATCAGTTTTCTTCTAATGCAAGCTTGTATACGATCTCCCTGTTAGAACATGATAGAACCATTATCAGAAGCATATAAACATAAACAACTCAGGATTCTATTATGTACCTTATCATCCAAAAGTATTAAATCGATTCCACCAACATCTCCAGGCTTAACGCCATTCTAAAATCGCAACATACGGACTACTCGAACCTTAATTTTCCAGATTTCGTTTTCAAAATATGGCTTTAACTGAGCAACAGGAGTGAAGGCAAGCTTCATCTTGCTCATAGCTAGAACAATACCTGGAAACAATTAAGATTAGAGTCGGCAATTTGATATAGGAAAAAATGGGGAAAGAAATTCAAGATTGCAGATTATAAAATCAGAAAAATCCAAAAGTCATTATACCTTTTGCTAAAAGGATAGTGGGTTTTTTTTCCAGCTATAGGTTTTCATATTTGTATATATAAGAGAGGTAGTTGATGATAGAGTATCAGATCGTGAAGTTGATGGCTTGATTTACGGAATAGTGGGAAAGAAGGTGAAAGATATTGTGCTTGAAGAAAAAAAAAAAAAATTAAGAAATAGTTTTAGTGGAGAAAAGTTGTACTCAGATTTCCAAACTAAAAAAAAGGAGTTGTGACGTGTATTGAACAAATTATATCTTATTGGGTTTATGACAAAATCAAAGTTGTATACGGTTACATATTTTTCATTTTCTTTTTTTGTTTTTAAAGTAAACAATTTTTTCAAAAAAAAAAAATCTTAAAAGATAGGTGTCAATCACAGAAATGTCAATTGAGTTCTGCTTTAGTGTATAAAAGATTTGGTCTTTTTAATAAAAAAAATCAAAAAAGGCTGATCGGGAAATTGAAACCCTAAATGGAGCACATCTTTCAATTGAAAGAAAGCAACCAACCCTGAGCGAAGAGGGGGGAGATCTGAAAAAATGCTAGGTGGACTGTACGGAGATCTTCCTCCGCCGTCAGATGATGACAAACCCAGCGGAAACTCCGTCTGGTCCAGCAGTACCAAGATGGCTCCACCCACGCTCCGCAAGCCACCGGCTTTCGCTCCGACGCAAACAATCCTCAGACCTCAAAACAAGCCCAAGCCTATCCCCTCGCAGTACAAGCCTCCTCCTCCCAGTCGGCACCATCGCAGCCGGCATTGGTTGGTGTGACCTCATCGGTGATTGAAGAGTACGATCCAGCGAGACCCAACGACTACGAGGAGTGCCGGAGGGAGAAGAAGAGGAAAGCTGAGATGAAGCGAGAGCTGGACAAGAGGCGACACGAGGAGAAGCGAGAAACAGAGCCTCCTCCTCCGCTGAACATCTCCGGGGAGGAAGCGTGGAAGAGACGTGGTGGCAGATCGCGATCAGCCTCCTCCTCCTCCTCTCCTCCGCCGGAGACGTCTCCGAGTGGGCAGATGACGGCAGCGGAGAGGATGATGGCGAAGATGGGATGGAAGCAAGGACAAGGGCTTGGGAAGTCAGAGCAAGGGATCACCACTCCCTTGATGGCTAAGAAGACTGACCGTAGAGCTGGCGTCATTGTGAATGCTAGTGAGAATAAGGTCAAGAGTGTCAGTATCAGTGGAGAACCAACCAGAGTCTTGCTTCTTATAAACATGGTTTCTCTCTTCAATGCATCTCTCTCTCTCTCTCTCTTTATGCATTCTTTACACTTTAGAGTTGATTCTTGTCTTAGGATTAGAACACACTTTACTACAATGATTTACAACGGTCTGCTAGAATTTTGGGTGAGAATGATAGGCTTTTAGCATTTGTTGTGGTTTTTTTTTTTATTAAACACAGTTACTTCAAAACAGTTTGTTGGACGCATGTTAGCATTTGATGTTAGATCAACAAAATACCAACCTTTGCTTGATTGAATGTGACGGCGCTCTGGAAAAACTGTTTAGTATTGAAAAGGAAACTGATTAATTATTGGCTGCTTTGGTGATACTTTGATTCTTTTAAACTACGTAGTGAGATGAAAAAAGATTTGGCTTTTTAGCAAGATGTTGGTGGAGCTTGTAGCTCGTAGTTTACTTATGTTAATGTTAAACCTATAGTGAACTGTTGGGTTGGTATAGAGTGTAGATCGCATTTTCTTTGGAAACAACGTTTCAGATGCATAATTTAGTTACAGTATCTTCCCCTCGGGTAGTCACTAGTCAACTAGGCGTTTGTGACCATGACTAACTTGATCCCTCAGGCATGGGTTGCCAAATACTGGGAGAGTTCACGAATGAAACTTGAGACTTAGCATGTGTTTTGAAGGAGATTTTATTGGTTTTAGGATATTGTAGCCAATTGTCACATCTTTTTCTTAGTTGTGAAAAACGTTTCTTGTGTCTATGTCATATCATTTTTAGTATGTGAATGCATCTTCATATCGATTGTTTGTGATTCGTTGGCATCACCCCTGTGGATTCTTATTTGTTGTTCACCATATGAGCAAGTACTTGTTGCAGAGATCTTATCTTTCTTTTCTTATGTGTTTGCGCTCTGCAATTTTGGATTGATATTTTCTCTGTGCCTTCAAAGGTTGGACCAGGAGAAGTAGATGATGAGCTAGAAGAGGAGGTGGGATCAGAGTGTGGCAAATACGGAACAGTGACTCGTGTACTGATATTCGAGATCACTGAAGCCAACTTCCCTACACACGAAGCAGTAAGAATCTTTGTTCAGTTTTCAAGACCCGAGGAAACAACTAAAGCCCTTGTGGACCTGGATGGGAGATTCTTTGGAGGCAGGACCGTGCGTGCAACATTCTACGATGAAGTGAAATTCAGCAAGAACGAGTTGGCTCCAGTACCAGGTGAAATCCCTGGCTATTAAATTAACGAACTCTCTCAAGAAAAGCAGGGAAGACACTGCTTGTTCTCTATAAGAATCTTTGATAGAATAAAGATTGATGTTTTTCTAGTATTATTTGTAAAGTACACTTGAGATCAAGAAGGTGTTCCCTTTCTCATTCAAACACCGTTTCCCCGATTATTACTAGATTGCTTATTGCAGGAGGAGCCCATAGAATTCGATTCTTTTTTTTTTTTACTTGACATCAAAAACTACAAGCTACTAATTAGACTAATCAGGTCGGGTCAACCCGATTCGAGCTAGTAAAAATTGGGCTACGTTCTGATCAGATTCTATTGAAGCTTGGTCCATAAAGCCTGCTTTTTTGGAGAAGAATCTTATTTTCGTAGCAGTAGGCCCAAATTTGATATCAGGCAAAAAAGTGGACAAGCTTTTACTGAGAGCAACTGAAAAAGGTTCTATAGTAAATAACCAAACAATTTTTTTGTCTGGTTAAATGACTTTCAATAGTAACTGAACAAATGGAAAAATAATCTGCGTGATGAACAAAACAAAAGCTGACAATTTAAGTAATTAATATACTAATAAAATAAATTATTTTAAATGTTTCAAAAATTAAAAAGTGATGTCAAAAAAATAAAATATATGGTTGATTAAATTGATATTTCCTTTGCACTCGTTTGAATATTTAAAATATTTTATTTCTTTAACAATTTAATAATATATGCATCATACATAGATAATCCATCAATTACCCTAACTCCTCCAAATCGTCAATAGATTCTTCAATTTCTCAACTTATCAAATGATGTAACCTCTCGATCGTTTTAGCTCTAACCATCACACAACGACTCCACGAGATCTGTTATCATTTACACCTATATGGGCCATATGAATAATATGATTATGTACTTTCACCATTATATTTCTTCTTTCAAAAAAATATTATTATGTATGTCAATATATATAATCGTTTTGCAACTATGAAAACCTTTGTCATTCAAAGATATAAACAACATCCACATCATTGTACGAATTAATTTGTCCATTTTTTTTTATCACGTATATACCGCTTTGAAGTTAAAACCACAATGTCTCAACAAACCTGCAGCAAACGGACCATCCCTTAGCTTAGCTATATCACTCAAAAGTATTGCTGGTTTTGGTGCTGCACAAAATTCAATGCCCTAAAGCCCTCAATCATCAACCCTACATTTACATTTTCAACATCATATAAACACTTCATTTTAAAGTTCAAATATACAAATTATTTCGGACCTATCAAACCCCCTTTATGTGCATTTACACACTTTCACTGTCTTGGTATCTCCCCTTCATAATAATTACAACAACTACCAGAAAACACAAACAATACAAAACGAAAGAAACAACAGCAGTGATAAGAGAACACAGAAAGGAACTACATGCAGAAACCTGAAACTAAATTGAATGGGTCAAATCAACTAAAATGAAATCAAATGGGTCAAACTGACATTTATCCAATTAGATACCACTGCATAACCCAGCAGTTCTTGTTACTGCTTACCCCAAAACTGCTGAAAGTATTACACTAGTTTAAAAATCTCTGAGTGTTTTAAATTTATTTTTTAATTATTTCATCCTGAGATTCGAGTATTGTGACAGAAAAGACAAAACACAAAAAGACAACACACAAAAATGCTTTATATTGGAGATCCTATAAAGGTGTTACTTGCTTTATGCATATAATTGCATTTATTGAACAAGCTATCTAGCTATTACCTCCCTAATTTTCAATCTGTAAAGAAAAAGTCATCTTCACGATTGGTTCCACCGTATAGGACTCGTTTATTTATTTATCTTTCTGCCGACTTATAACCAAGTACGTGATACGAGTCACAAGAAGCGAAGTTGAATATTTCTTGGTCAAAATTAAAGTGAAGAATAGTTGGAGCAAACACGTAAAACTGAGTTGCATGCACCCAAACTAGATCTTAGACACATCAACTAGGCTTTCCACCAGGGTTTAGGGGCCAAACAACTTACTCCAAATGCAGAAAAGCTATTACATTAAACCATCAACGTACCAACCTAGCCTACAGAGCCAAATTCAATAATTTTCCAAATTTGAAAAACAAGAAATATACACACACATATATATATATTTGCTCTATTGTCATTGCTAGAGGGTCCCACTGACCCAGAATTTAAACTACGCCTGCATGCGCATATCCCTATGTTCATGCTCATGCATCGCTGGATGATGTTATTCGTGGATGTATTTTAGGTAATTTGGTCCAGTAAAGAGCAGATATATATTAGTACTTTTTTTTTGCTAAAAGATACTCCATTTGTTTCCGAAATAAAGATTTTCTAGAATATTCAAACATATTAAAAAAACAATTATTTTTTTACAATTGAATTTATTATTTATTTTACTATACATTTAACAATAAATATCAACCAATAGTATTCAACCAATTCAAATATTTTCAATTAATGTTTTTTAAAAGTATATAATTTTTCAATATTAACTATTAAAAGTACTTTAAAATTTTAGAAAACAAATAATAAATCTAGAAAATCCTACTTTCTGAAACAGAGGTAGTATATATTACTTCCGGTTAATATTAATATGTTTCAAGTTTCTTACATGTTTGATTTTTCAGAAACAAAATAATAAAAAAAATTAACAAATAATTTTAAAATATATATATATATATATATCTAAATTCACGTTGTCCTTTACTCGTATCGTGTTAAACAGTAGATTTTCAAAAGTCGTTGTCAAACAAATTACATTGGAAATATGCATATACAGTGTTTATTTATTCAGATTTTATCTCAGCATATACACAGAAGAAGTATAAGAAAACAAAATGATGAATATTTTGCAGGGTCCGTGTATATATTTAATATTTACTACACACGAGCTTTCTGAGTTTTCTTGATTCTGTGGGTAGGAGGATTAAATTTGCTCGTGGGAGGCTGACATCAGCAATATTGACTTATAGAATCGGTAAGAGCAACTCCAATGGTGTTACCCACCATTGGAGTCCTTAGCTATATAATATATATTTTTTTGCTTTTTAAATAGTTAAGGACTTTTCTCTAAAATATATGTGCAATGGTGTTACCCAATATGAAATCCTTAAGAAAAAAAATATTAAATTTGTAAAACCTTAAAAGTAAGAAGATTAAGGTTGTTGAAACTTACAAAGCAATTCATCATCATCACTGCTCTCACAATCTTCATCAACAAACTATAAAAATAAAGAGGAAAGATTATCAATCAGAGTGGCTTAAGCTAAACAACAATAGAAAGAACCAAAGCAATTCTGAAAAAGCACTTACTGCACTCTCATCATCAGGCTGTCTCAGCTGCAAAAAAGAAGCAAAAATAGAGATTCTATAGTTAGAAACAACTTATGACCAAGGAGATGAGAATACTTTAGATTTTTATATGCCTTTCTCAAAGGAGACTAGAGAAAACTAAGATCACTTGTATGCACAATAAGTTTGTAACGACTTACAGTTGACCTCCTCATCCTCATCACACCATTTGTTCCAGACTACTTTGATGTAAGAGGTTCCAGTTTGTAACGTTCTTCCTATACTCCTGCATCATACATAGCATAGGAATAACTTGTAAAAACAAGTATGTGCTAGTTCTTATGATTTAAAGAGAGAAGAAATGGGCACTTACTGGCACAACCTTCCCATATAGCTCCAAGCTGAACTCGAAGAGCTTGCCTAGGGTGCCAAGAGCAGAGAAAGTGAATAGGCCCTGAGGCTCACATTTGACTGAAATGTCCTTTGCATCAGGTAAGGCGACGGTTAGGTAAACCTTATCAGACCGCTGAGCCCAAAGAACCTCCGGGTTATGACTGCACACATGACAAAACAACCTCATAACTATACTGTGTTGCCACCTAATTACACAAGAAATCCATCACCAAAAAAAAAAAAATTATAAATTCTCCGTGATGAGTTTCAAGAAACACTGAAGTACATCAAAATGCAAACATTGAAAAGGATTGTATCAATCAAGTGAAAGATGATTCCTTTGTAAATAAATCATTATAAAAACAAGTTCTAAGATTTGTGAAATAACCTTCTACACGTCACAAAGCATGATACAATTTCTCTGTAACTGAACGATCACAAGATTCGAGCTTTTCCTCTGGGAACTTAACTCTTAGCTCTTAACCACTATACATACATGAAAGTGATCTTCTATTGCAAAACCCACTAGTAAACTAACTAAAAGATGATAACTTTATAATCTTAGATCACAAAATCACACGAAACCTTTTTTGTGGATTATACACCAACCAGACTGAATCACACGTACCTCATGTCTTACTGATCGGAACTGTAAACGGCGGATGTAAGAGCGTCGATCAAGCTCAAGCGAAGAAGACAGAGACAGAGAGTGAACTCAACGAGTCTTTTAGGGTAATAAATGGACCAATCAAAGTGTGCCAGCACGATAAGGACTTCCGTATTTTTATCCTTAATTAAGGATCATCCTTAACTTTACCCTCCTCTTTTATTATTTCTTTAATCAAAAAGCATTAAGGATTTTTATAAGGATTGCCTGATTTATACCGTTGTACATGCTCTAAGGCATTTCCTTACATAATGCCAGATCTGTCCCAAACAGAATCACTTGTGTCTTTTCACCCTTCTCTTTTCTCTGTACCACCACACGAAATTCAAAACCTATTTTGTCACAATCGTTTTACATGAGCCCACCACACATTCATTTTTTCATCCCTTAGCGGTCAAATCACCGCCCCACATTAACTATTAGCTCGTTATAGGTAGCTGAGTCTAGCTCCGGTTTTTATTTTAATAGTTTTACAGTTTGATTATTATTATGTTTATTTTTTTTTCTAAATTGTAAATTTCATATTAACAAAAAAAAAAAATCTACAATGAAACTTTAGTTCTAAACCATCTTGACAAAAAAAAAGAAAAAACAAGATGGATCAAGGATAATAATTCTAACAACAACTAGATTAACGCAACTAAAGAGACATGAGAGAGCTGAAGTGTTTACGCTCCCTCTTGGCGGAGATTATTTTTCTTACTTCCCTATCAATTCCAGAGAACACTGAAGCCGCAAGGATAGATATTTGGTTATGAAGTCTAACAACAGTTTGATTATGACGAGTAACATCCCGTAAATATATATATGCTTCGGTTTCATGGGTTATAAGAGAGTAACGGTTTGGTTACGCTTTGTTTGGATATAGAGATATGACCAAGCACTAAGCACTTGGGGAGTGCTTATGTTGAATGAGGCTCAAATACACTGACAAGTTACAACCACAAACTACACCAAACATTTAGAAATTAGAAGCTCCAAAACACTTGCTATGCTTATTGAGAAAGCTGTGACAAATGGTAGGCGCAGCCTTGGTTATATAATACCAGACTAATGGATGTGTAACTGTTATAAACAACAACAACAACAACAAATTAAAATGAGAATGTACTGTGAAATCATGAAATGGAAATGGGATCATTGATATGTATCTGCATAACTGTGTACTCCAAATAGTATATCAAACGATAACGAATACAATATTTGTTTTGTATGTTTAATAATTTGCAGTCAAAACTTCAAGTTGTATACTAAAATATAGTAGTACAATATTTTGTTTTGTATGTTTAATAACTGCAAATAGTTTACTAGTATGCACCTGTTCGAAAACGCGGCGTTTGGAGGTTGACCATGGCGAATATGTCTAAATTGGTGTAGCAAGACGTTGACCCGCGTAAGACCGTCTAATTTCCGCGTTGACCGCCTAAAGTTTTTTTTTCTTTCGTCCGTATAAAGTTCAAATATGGTTGATTATTTTTTAGTCATTATTGACAAATTTTGTGTAATTATTCATTAATAAATAATTACAATTAGCTATCAAACCCAAAACAAATACATACATACTGTATTTAGGAATTTTTTCGTAACAAAAACACCATTTACGAATAAAAAGTGTTGTTTAAAATTATATATAAAAAATTATATAATTATGTTTAATAACTTGTGTCATCATGTTTAAAATTAATTTAATAACTAAGCTCTGCATAATTTCCGAATACTTTCCAATTTTTCGTAATTCGATAGGTCGGGGTTGCCGCCCTAGTAGCGTAGTTTCTAAGGGGTATGCACATAATAAAAGTGCCAAAATTTGTAGGTTTTTGCCCCCAAAAGAAAGTTACGAGCATATCAAAAAAGTTCTATTACGCATATTACTAAAAAGAAAAGTTCATAGGTTTGCGCCTATAAGTCAAAGAGCAGAATCATCATGATGACTAGCTTTCTTGTGATAGATACGATATTTTTTCAATTTAACAGATTTTTTTAATAAAGTGATGATTATAGATCATTCAATGTCAAAAAGATTTATCCAAATCCAATATCTCGGATGATTTATTCAAACACAAGCACACTCCGCATGCATTTTCATGTCGCAAATAACACACTGACCAATCACAAAGTTACATTTTCTTGTTGGTAAGTTCATTTACACACAACATTTAGATACCTCCTCCATAAACCTTTTGCAGACTCGTAGTGTATCTAATCATTTTTAGTACCTGAACAGATTGATAAATGTTGACAATCATAATTAATTAAGTTAACAACCTAGATTGATAAATGTTGACAATCATAATTAATTAAGTTAACAACCTCACGAAAATAAAAGAAAAAAGAACAGGTTAATAAGAAACAAGATAAACACAAAATATAAATAATAAGTCATGCCATACATAGTGTCATAATTGTTTAAAGAGACATCACCACATTTGTCAACATATTACACATATTGTTGACCCTCTAGATTTAACAAACCTTGGTGAGAAAAAACAGCATCCTAACCTTAATATATAACATAACAATACATCATCCCTTTCTTCTTCTTTCACAAAGAAACATCTTCACAAGAAGGACCAGTTCACCAGGATGAAAGCCAAGCAGTGATTCGACTCATTGTCGTCAAGAACTTTCCACACCGTCGCTTGCTCATACGAAACTGGTCTCCCCATGCTTGACACACATATTCCCGCCGGAAGATTAGCATATCCCTAAAGATTCCATCAAAAATTTAGAAGTGTTTTCCAGGAAAAAAATAACTAACAACTTTTCAAGGAAAAAGAAAATACCTGCTGCATGATCTTAGCGAACTCAGAGCAAAGAGCTTTACGACCAGAGTCATCTAGAGTCTTGTCCAGCATTATGTCTTGAAGTGCCACTAGTGTTGTTTCAAGCATGTCTAAACCGGCTTGGTTTGCAAATGTAAATACCGGCGATGCCTGATGATAAACCAAGAAAAGAAGAAGAAATTAATATTTCACCTACAGATTTCTAACCGGGTTCTAAACCGATCCAGACCAAATCAAACATCTGAACACTAGACCAAAAAAAAAAAAAATAATAAGAGTAGGATCCTAAAAATCTTACATTAGTTTTGAGGGAGCAGCACAAGATGGCATCAGAATGGTTCCAGAGTTGCTTAAGCAATGTGTCTCCATCACAACCTTGAGTATCAGCTCCGAACATGTTTGCTCCCGTATGAATGCTAAACCATCCAAAAAAGAAACAAATAAGAAACATGTGACTGAAGATAACAGGTTCCGAGAAGAGTTAGTTAGTTACCTGTAACTGCGGGAGATCCAACGGGCCAGAGTGAGAGCTTCAGGGGAAGTGGGAAACTGCATCGAGCCAGGACGTGGCGTAATTGCTAAAGCAACTCTCTGAATCGAACCAACAACATTCCTCACGTACTGCCTCGCCATCGTAGCAACATTGTCTCTTGAATGGTTATCAAATGTGAACTGGAAGGCTATGGTTAAGACCAATCTTGAGTTTGTTTCTGCGTCTGTTTTGGTGGAACCGTCTAGAGACGATGCTAGATCCCTTGTTCGATTCACAGAAAGATGATCATTCTGTTCAAAAAAAAAAAAAAAAAGATTTAGTTTTGTGTCAATTGACTATAAAGAGGAGATAAAATGTCTCTATTATTTATTTTACCGGAGAAGTTTTATGGTCAAGGGGAATGACACGGAAGCCAGAAGGAAGCAAAGGTGCATCATCAGCAAATGATTCATCAATAGGTGCAAAGACAAGCTGTGCACAACCTCCAACCACATTCTCATCAACACCACTGCAAAGCTGCAGTAAGTACATATCCCTGGATAAGCCCATGTCTTCGGGTGAGTAAGCATGACCTCCGAGTCTAACCACTTCCAGAAACTGAGAAACAAAACATGATTATAGGCTGCATGGTCAAAGAAAGGACAAGGCACTTGAGATTCTTTTTTTACCTCTTCATGTTCGAGTGTCTGTGCGAGAGGAAGGATGACTTGGTTACTGGGGAACCCACCGGTTCTAACGCATGGAACAGCGAATGGAGTGGCTCTGAGAGATGCAGCACAATAAGCATCAACGCCATAGTCTGCCCACTCAGCTCGGTGTTCTCTCAAGAACCGAATCAGTACAAGGGGTGGTACATTCTTCAAGTAAACAAACATAAATTAGAAAATGGAGTAAAAAAGACATTAAAGAAACTGATTCATTTATCTCAAATCATGATATATAAGTACCTGCAACAGCATAGAAGCTTTGGCGCAGAGGACACCGCTTCCAAAGCTCGGAAGAAAAGAGTTTCCGTATTGAGAGCCAGAGAATTTAGAAGAGGAAGAGTTGATCATGATAGTAATATCCTCTCCCCCATCACTACTCATTGGAGACCATCCATCATCCGCAAAACCATTCACAGCGTCATTGAAACCCCTGAGTTTCCAGATAAACCAATTTAGAACAATGCTTTTGGGATAGTAAAACCACACTTATCAAGAAGAAATATATATATATATATATATATATTACCGGCAGAGTCTTTGACTGAAAGTTCGTAAGACAGCAGGCTGGCGTCCACCACTAAACTGAACTTCTCCACTAGTCTCTTGAGCAATTTGCCTCGCATGTCTCAGAGCCTGAAAAATGTTCAAGTAAAGCTCAACAAGGTCACTGGTGAGTTTGGTTTATAAAGGAACTTACAGCAACGGTCATTTTCTGAGCAAGAATTTTAGAAGATTCATAGAGAGGCCTCAGGACTTCAGGAACACTTGTAACCTACCCCAAAACAGACAAAGATTAGCAATCAGCTTAAAAGAGGAGAGTTTTTTTATGAATGAAAAGATGCTTACATCCAAATCAACATGATCAACAATGTGAATGATGGAACCACCACCGTCACAAGGACGGATAAGAAACCCGCTTGACAGCATTTTGGCTCTCACAAAGCTCGAAGAAAGTGGACCATTGGGGCCACCAGTTGCAGCAGTGAGTGACTTCTCACAAACCTGAAAAGAGGAGAACATACATACATAAAGCAAATCTAGTTCAAGAGAAAGAATAAAGGTTGGTGTTTAAGACTCACCACATAGCTTCCATCTTCTAGACTTGTACTATATCTCAGGGTCCAAAAGTCACGAGCTGCTGCTAGTGTTGTGGGAGCATAAATCTGACAACACGCAGTCAGAAACATTCTACAAGGAAATAAACAGGAGAATGATAAGATTGATGAAACAGACCTGAGTGTTGATGAGCTCGATAGTACCGCCATTTCCAGTGGGTATAACACTCAGAGTCTCCACACTTCGACAGTCACGGAACCAAGATGGACGATCTTTGAGGATTTCAGCAACCTAAACCACAGTACTTGAAGTTTAGAGTGCCTTCTTACAAAAAAACAAAATGTATATAGAGATAAAACAAAATATGCAATTATTACCTTCATGGGTTCTAAACTCACGAGGCCACAGGCACGTGCTGCTATTCCACTGCAGTTGCGTGAAACAGCGACGATGCCAATCGAATCCGGACCAGGCTATTTATACATTACCAGAGAAAATACATATTAGTAAAACCCTCAGAAAGATTACTTCATTAGTACACATGAAACCCTTAATATACCTTCATCCCAATCATCTGAACCCAGTCAACAGCAGTTCCTGTAGCCTTGCAAAGGAACTCCGCCAAGGTCTCCTCCGCAATCGAGAGAAGACTACATTAAAAAATGTTCAAACAAAACCATTTTAGTCTAACATTGAGAAAGAAAGTCAACATAAATAACAGAAGAGCCTTCATTACCCAGCTGGGTTGTTAGCATCACGTTGAGGATGCTGATGTGTCGGGTTTTGCTGCTGACGTTGCTGACCACTCGCGACCACAGATTCACAGCCGTTGTCTGTGGTCGTCCCAGTTGCCTATGAGACCATACACAGAAGAACTAGACCAGTCACTTTCTAACTAGAGAACAATTCACTCTTTAAACAAAGTTAAAACACATTGCATTGCATTGCATTCAAAGACTTACAGTGTTGATTCGGTGTTTCATGAACCCATTCTCGTAAACCAAGTGGGAGACTTGCTTCTGCAAACGGTCATTCTCCTCCATCAAAAGCTTGTTCATAGCACTCAGCTTTCTGTTCACCGTCTGAAGCCGAGCAGATTCTTTCCTCTGCTTCTCTCGACATCTAACAATTTCAAAACAACCAATAAAAAGAATAAACTTCAAAAAGAAACAGCTAAAGACAAAACAGCAGTAGTATGATAAATGTGTTTAGACAGAGAGAGAGCAAAGAAACATGCTTTTTGCTTTTAGAATCATACCAGAATGAATGACATAAAGAACAAATAAAAGATAACGTAATTTCCAACATATTCCTCTCCAGCAAAAAAAAAATTAGGTTTTTTTTTAAAGCTCATAAAAAAAAACAGTTTGATTAGCTGTCATTCAACTTTTAACTAAGCAAGTGAAACTAATTCCCTTTGATATTTTTTTATAGACCATAGATCTTAAAATTCAAAAGCTTAAAACTTGCCATGGAGAGAGACAAGACAGAGAACTTAACCCAAAAAAAACATTTGTCAGAGTAGTTAAACATGTTGTCTTCAAACACAAACAACCAAAAAAAATAAAAAAAATCAGACTTTAATTACAATCAGTTTACAAGTACAATTTTTAATAAAAGATTGTTGTTGTTTTTTAAATTTTGACCTGCGATTCTGGAACCAGACTTTGATCTGTCGAGGCTCGATGTTGCAGAGAATGGGGCATTCTCGAATGAGTTGCTGTCTACGGAGAGAGCTAGGTTTAGGGCACTCGGCGTAAACTCTCTCGAGAGCTTCGACTTGCTCAGGCGTGTATCTCACGTACTTGCCGGAGTCAAATCCTTTCTCAGGAGAGTCTCTATCGTCCATGGAGTGAGCCATCATGTTTTCAAGTCCAAAATTCACACAACAGAGCTTAAAAGAGAAAAGAGAGAGAGAGAGAGAGAGAGAGAGGATAAAAATCGAAACCTTTTAAAGTATTGATTCAAACGGGTAAGCCCTCTGAGTGGAGAGAGCTTTGTATGAAGTTCATGAGAGAATGGTTCATGAGAGAAGAAGATGGAAAGTGGAAAAAAGACCAAAGGGAAGGGAGATATGTAGTAGAGAGAGAGAGAGACACTAGTCTCGAGATTCTTTGTAAGAGAAAGAGAGAGAGAGAGAGAGGAAAATGCTGAAAAAGTAAAGTAAAGATTTTCCGAGAAGGAGAGGACAAGCAAGAACACAACAAGACGCACTAAAACGGGGTAAATTGTTTTTTATTTATTGCTAAAAGAAAAAGGTGAAATTTTACAACGCTCGGTAGGTTGAATTGGTTTAAAAGTTAAAAACTTTAAAGCGTTAAACCTATTGAGGGAAAAAAAAAACTTCTAATTTTTACTTAAAAGTTTTGATTCTGTTGATCAAAAATCTTTTTTTTTGTCCCTGTTTATATTTTTGGCTTTTTAAAATGAGTATAGTAACTATCATTAGCAATAAAATTGATATACACTTTGAATGTCGTAATATGCACTAACACTAGTTAGTTGATAATTTTACTAACCGGTCAATGAATCAGGGGATCCATAGGATGATTTCGCTCTGACCAGGGGTTTGGAGAGGTGAAGATATCATTGGATCAAACGGCATTAAATTATTTTTATATATAACTAGATTTTTATATTGTCATTCTGATTAGGTTTAAACTTATGAGTTTGTCAACAACAAAATTTAGAACGGGAATTATTTTATATACACTGTATTTTTATAACATTAAGTAATATAAAATATAGATTCCACTTTCAGTATAAAAGTCTCTTTCTTTATTTGTGAACATAGTCAATTGATCAATTTTCCTGAAATTTTGTGTCCATTTTTTGGGTTTATTCATTTATATGTATCATTTTCTCGCATTAGTTAAACAATAATTGAATATATACGAGGATATACCGACTGTAAATTAATTTACTGGTAGATATTGAATTCGATAAATGATCCATTAATTATCATTTATTTTATATTTATCTGACATAAAAAAAAAGTTTATTACTGTAATTATTTAACCATAAGAAGTGAAGGATTTTAACCGTTTCTAGAAAAATTCTTACACATTACGTCTGTCAAGTGAAAATGGAAGAAGACGCTGTTGTTCCGTAGAAGAAGAAAATAGTTGGAAGAACACTTAATTCTCCGTATCAATATTTTTCTGTCATCATTATTCCTGATGTTGATTATAATTAAGTAGATGTCGACAAAACAAAGAAGAAGAAAAAAGATTGAAAGTAACTTATAGATGCATTCAGACTAATAGAAATTAGCATTTAATCAAGAAGTAGGAGTGGAAGGCTAAACACTAATAGATGAGAAAAGCCAACACGCAAGACTTGTCTCTTCAAATACTTAATAATAATAATCCCTCCCTCTAAAATGCTGCTTGGTAAACACTAGAAGCAATAACGAAATTTGTAGCGTTTTCCAATCGCAAAGACGAAAGTGCTGTTGTCAGAAGAAACGGAATTTTTGACGAAATTGGGTAATTTGCTAACTTGGGGAAATAAAGCTCTCATCTTTAAGCTCTGTGCCACTGGCCTACCCAAACATAGCATCAAATTTTCTCTGTCTTCTTGCTCTCTCTTGTCCTAAGATGATGTATGTATGTACCATTTGTATGTGCATGTACATCATTTCCACAATGATGCTTGCACATTTCATCCATACGGTTTTTGATGATGCATGAGAAGTACGTGGTGTCACTACGCGCGTGAGAAGCGTGAAATTTCTTAAATTAACGTTATAAGCATGAAATTACTTTGGTATATTGAATTGTATATAATTATTCACGTTTAACCGTAATAATTTTTGTGCTAATATAGATTAATATTTTGATTAAGTTTTATTTTTTACATTTATATTTTGGTCTTGGACCTAAAAATATAGATTGTTTAAATTACTCATTTGTGGATAATATTAAATTACACATATTTTTTCAATTCGAATCACAATTACTTTTGATTCTAGTTAAACTAAATTTGATTTTATTTATTTCATTAGTTCAGCTTTTATCTTAAATATATATATATATATATATATATATATATATATATATATATATATATATATATATATTTCTGTAAATTCTTCGTATAATTTGATATTTGTAGATTTATAAAATTTTAAAAATTCATAGTTTAAGAAGTTTAAGAAAAAGAAATTATGTAAAATTGAATAAGCATCGCAATTGTATCAATTATAAAATATTTTTAGTTCATCAATGATATTTTAGTATATGTTATTTAAATTACCTTTTGAAAAAATCTAAGAAAATAAAAATGACTGACATAAATAAAATATTTTTATTTAATTAATATATATTATGTTGTTTAATATTATGTTTTAAAGAGAGGTTATCTTTTTTAACATCAAAACTGTTTTTTGTGTGAACTTATTTTTTTATGAAATCACATTATATAAATATCTTTTCATAAAATACCTTGTCTTTCCTTTTTGTAAATAGTATTTTCATTTTTAATATATGAACATTTCCTTTTTTATTATATATGCTATTTAGAAGAAAAAAATAAAACAGGACACTGAAATTTAAAATGTAAATTGGAATAAACTTTTTTTGTTTTTGTAAATATTATTTTCGTTTTTATTATATGAATATTTCTTTTTTATTATATATGTTAGTTAACAAAATATAAAAAGGAAACTAAAAATTTAAATGGAATAAATTATTAAATATTTTTAATAATGCTAATTTGAAATAATAGCTTAATTCATTAAGGGTACCTCTGTAAATAGTCATTGTAAAAATTAATGTGAACGCAACACGTAGGAAACTGACTTCTCAAATAATATTATAGAGATTTGCTATATGCTAAATTTATATTCAATCACGTAAAATTTACTGTTAAAAGAACTACTGCTAGTTATAATTAGATGAGAATCCATAATTTGTGCAGACTAATATTTATATATATATAATTTTAATTTAGTGTTTTTAAAATTTAAATTATTAAATAAGTTAGAAAATTTAAATTTATATTAGAAATTATTTAATTTCACTATTCATATTGACAATTAATGTATTAATTATTTCTAGCTTTGTTTCATCTTTTTATTATTGGGTATATATTTTAGATTAAAATTTAACAACCAGATTATTATTGCACAATTTCAATTTAAAATCGACAGCTTCTTAAACATTAACAACACAACAATAACCATTTATTACAATTTTTGTAATTGTGAATTGAAAAAGTTCGAGTAGTATTGAAAGCGTTTGAAAAAGTCACAGCTTCTTAAACATTAACAACACAGCAATAACCATTAATTATCATATGTTATCAATAGTTTATATCTTAAAAACTATGACACAAAAGAATTACAAAACATTATCTATATAGCTTCAAACACAAATAAGCCGAACATACATAATATATAACAGATGATGATTCAGTGTAAAATCACGAAAATGTGATAAATTATAATATCGTGACATTTTAAAATCATGGACAATAACCATGGCCGGCCTTGAGATTTAGGGGGCTGTAGGCGGTTTTTAAAAAATTTCAGCTAAAATTTTTTTTGGTAAATTTGAGGGCCTAAAAAAAAATTTTTAGGGGTTTTTTCTATGTAAGTTTTTCCAAAATTTTTAGGGGTTTAAGACCAATGTTTCGTTAGGCTTTGCCCAGGACCGGCCCTGACAATAACGAATCATTAGTTAAGTCATTAAATTACACATTAAAAGTAATAATTCAGACTAAACTCATTTTTATGCATATGGTTGCTCATCCACCAATGTCTCCGGCTGCGTAAGAAAGTTAGCTCTCACACCTTACGAGATCATACAACACGCACGAAAACAGCTAAACATGATACATCTATCAACATATGCGACCAAACACCAAATGTCTCGTTACTAAATATTTCTTGCTATCTTGGCGAAAACGACATCATCAATTTCATGTTGTTTGTCTATTTAAAACGGGGGAATAATGTCAAGAGAATATACATGTAAATAATTAATCGATAAATAAATATGTATTAACTTGTATGTTTTACTTTTACCTATTATTTTATGGTGATTAATACATGACATTGCCAAAAAAGTGCGATTATATACTGATGAAAATACTACCAATGAATTAATGTTAAAACATTGTAACTAAAGAAATTAGAAACTACGGGAAGGGAAAAAGAAGCAAACTGACGAAGTGAGAAACAAGCTGTATTTATCTGAATAATAATAAGCAAGGCGATAAAACTAATTTCTATAAGCAAATATTAAAACTATATATAAACATCTAGATAAAAGGGTATCTTAAAAAAAAAGAAAACAATAAATACGAAAATGTTGTAAATAATAAAGGGGTGAAGAAGGTCATGTGAGGTCTCATCATGAGTTCTTACTTTGTGCATGCGCTTCGATTTTCTACATGGCAGTCGCAGATATACACACTTTACCCCATCTTCTGCAATTTAATTTGTATTGAACATCTACAATACTTAGCAATAAAGTTATTCTTAATCAAATAAATTACTAAAAATTATAAACATTCAATGGCGTTAGTAAAAGCTCTTTCTTAATAAAGTCTTCCTAAACAGACTATAGTTAACTACTAGCATACTTTACGTACGATGGTATATCTCGCGCCACTAAAAAGCAACATAGGTTGAGGTTCTCTTAATAGAACTCACGACATGTCAAGAACCAAAAGTACTAGACATGATCTTTTGTGTTCCAGTTGAAAAAGAATATTATATCTTACTTTAGTTGAAAAATATTATATCAACTTTAAAATCAATAAACGCAGTCAGAGAAGAACACATTTTGCGTTTGTATTAGTAATATGAAAAAGGGTTTTGGATGATCTTATGATAAGAAGAATATTTGTGAAAGAAGAAAATCGTTAATTTTTTCAAAATATATTCCCACTTACGAATGTCAAATAAAACCTCTGTGAATGATGATGTTGATCTCAAAGTCAACGATTGCTTTTTCCATTGCATCATAATAATACTTGACGATCTCTATTTTAGTGGTTACGGTAAACGCACAGAAGCACACTGCATAGTTAGTAGTATATTATTGTAGTCTAATTATAAGTTACTATTCACATAGATAGTATATGATTCAACAGAGATGGAAAATCTATTGAGTCTTTCTACCTCGCACTCGAAAGTAAGATATTACCACGCTCGTTGTCCCAAAACCAACTTTGTCACTCGTTTTCGTGGATTCTTCGTTAATTACAAAAATTTCTTACAAGAAAACAATATCAGTAGCACTGTTTCTTAACCAAAAACTTCAAGATGACATTGTTTATTTTATTTTCGTCACTCGTGGGCTTTATTTTTAATCACAAGTCAAGGCCCACTTTATCTAATTGTAAATTGCTCCCAAGATCCTCCTATTGATTTCTACAAAGATTTGTATTTCATAACACTAAAGACACCGATGAGCTGAGAGACCAAACAGAGCCACACCGCTACGTGTATATGTCATTCTCTCAAGACGTACCACCAGAAGCAGCCATGGACTTTTCTTCAACATGATTGCCTTCGTGATGCTCCTCTTCCTTCTTGGCATTGAGAAACCGACCGCCACATCCTCTAGGTCGTCTTATCGCATGCAAATGACGAGACTCATGCAGATACGGCTGCGAATAGACACTCAAGATTCACCACCCAACTCCAAGGAAACATAACAAAATGCGGAGTATTCATACCTTACGCGACTTGACAACTTTATTCTGGGATTCAAGCTTTGCTCTGGATTGCCTACGTCTCAGTATACCGTGGTATTGCTTTGCGTTGACAAAAACAGGTTCCTCGACTGCATCAGATGGTAAAGGCACACATTGTTGCTGGACTCCCATTAAATGTGCATGTACCTGAAATGATGTGAAAAATGCTGTTAACATGATCCAAATCAAGAAATTGTTGTAATATACCATATACCCCGGTTTCATAAGGTCGTGGTGGATACGCTTGTGGGTTTGGTGCAAAGATACTTCTGTAGTGAGGATCTGGATATGGGTAGTGTCCAGGTGCCTTCAATGTAATAATGAACAAATCTGTTACTAGTTGTATATTGTGTGAGAATGCACAGAGTGATATAGTAAATGGTCACAACAAGCAGAGCAGAGTGAAACATTGACCTATGACCACTAAAACTTTTAGGAATTTTTGGGGTTTAAAGCTTTCAGGAATTGATATGCGTAAACATAACCCTTCAAATTGTTAATAACAAAATTTTAATACATGTCTTACTTTTTATAGTCCCCAAAATCTGGGCCGGCCTGCCAAGAAGTAGCCACACTACAACTTGTCAACTAGAAGGTCTAAGGCTATGTTGGCTTCAAATTAGAAGGGAATCGAATATTTCACATATTAACTATTAGATGAAACTCATTAGCAGTTATAAAGAGAGACTTAATAAACATTTATTTATTTTACACAGATAAAAGAGTTTCAAAAACTAAACTAAACCAAACATAAAGTTCTAATGGGCCTTGGTCACTGAGAGATGTTTTACCATGGAGTGAGGAAGCTGTTCCGAGTAGACTGCAGAGTTTCTTCCTGGAGGAATTGGTGGTTGGATTTGGAATTGAAAATCTTTATGTTCTTGTTTGTCATGAGTTTCTATTTTATCTGGACAAGAATACACCAAACTTAACCAAGAGAGCACTACCAAGAATCAGTGAGAGGCACATGAACATGAGAACTAGGGAGCAAGTTAGTGTTATAATCTATTTTTCAGAAAGCTTAACTTGGAATAAGAGCAGCATAAACATGAAATGAATTAAAGAGAGAGAGGGCAGAACCAGAAAGATCATGGACTGAAGAAGCCATGACTCATGAGCAGCTTTAAATGTCCAAAAACACAACTCTGAAAGTTCCAAAGAAGGAAGAAAACATCAAAACAGTAAGTGCATGGCATGGTAAAGCAACTAATCATGGATCAGAATTATCAAAATCCCACAAATCCATAACCAAGAGAAAATCATTAAAAAAAAGTACCTACTGCAATTTTCAATGTGTCTCTTCTTCAAAGTCTCCGAGAAGAAAAAGAAAACAAAGAGAAGAAATAATCAACAGAAAAAGGAGCGAGTGTCGTTTTCTTCCCTTCCGCAAGTTATTCCGCAATTTCACACCTCACACTTCAGAGCGTCCTTCTACATCAGTCACAAACATGATGCCGTCTTTCCGCTTCAGGAAGTTGGAAAACAGCAAGGTTTGCAATAGTCGATGCGGACGACGCAATATCGAGCGTACAAGTGGAGAATGAGAGACACGTAGTAGATTACGGGCAGATCTTAATCTTAATGTCTCTGCCCCAAATAGCTCACTGTCTGATTTAGTCCACGGCTTTCTACGGGTCTACTACCTCTACCAGCTACCCCAATTAAAATATTATTTTCCCATTGTGAGGCATCGAAAGCGAACCGTTTCTCTTTTGTTCGAATTCCAGAGACAAGAAACAAAATCTCGGTTTGGTTTGGTTTGGTTTCTTCATGCACACACTCGATATATGTACACCAAACCAAATTCGAATTCGAATCCGAATCGTGTCAGCTTATTTGTGTGTTTAAGACCAAAACAGTCTATAAATCACAACAAAAATTTCAGTATTCCAACAATTGCATGGTTATATAAAAATTATACAAAAAAATTACGTACACTTTTTCTTGGTTCGAATATCTTTGTAATACACTATAAAACGTTTGGTTGGGGTTTATGGCAGCACATGCAAAGCTAAGATAAGATTATTCTTGATGACTCATGTCATCACATAGTTGGTTCTCGGAGAATATCCCGAAGAATATTTCTTCTCAAAGCAACAATTATCAATCATGTTTGAAAACTCAAACCACATCAATTCAACTACAGTATATTATCAAGAAGCTTAAACCAAATCAAAAACAAATCCCAATAAAACAAGTGAAAATAGAGAGCTTAATACACTTCCACGTGCCACTGCTTGTTCTTCCTGAGCTGAGAAAGCTTGGCGTCCCAGCTCTCACCTCTCTCCTCCGCAACTCGTTTAAGCGTATCTTGAATCCCAGGCATCATTCCTTTAAGCCCACAAAAGTAAATATGAGCTCCGTTATCCAGAAGCTTGAAGATCTCATCGCTATACTCTTCAATCTTGTCCTGCACGTACATCTTCCCACCTTTCTTGTTCTTCTCTTCTCTGCTCAACGCCTTGTCGAACCTAAAGTTATCCGGGTGGTCTTTCAAGTACTTGCTGAACTCATCATCGTAGAGAAGGCTGTCGGTGTTGGCCACGCCTAAGAAGAGCCAGGCTAAGCCGCCAAATTTGTAGTTTGGGACGTTTTCCATGAACAGTCGACGTAGGTAGCCTCTGTATGGAGCCACTCCTGTTCCCGTGGCTATCATTATGTGCGTCGCGTTTGGATCGTTCTCTGGTAATAGCATTACTTTCCCGGATGGACCTGTGATTTGAATCTTGTCTCCGGGTTTTGAATCACATAGGAAGTTGCTGCAGACTCCGTTCTTTGAAGGGTCTTCTTTACCAGTCTCGGGGTCGTAGTAAACAGCTCTGCGTACACACAAACTCGCTGTTTTACCGTCAAAGAAGTCTCCATACCTCGTTGATGCAATAGAGTAAAGGCGCACATTGTGTGGAGCTCCTGGTTTCTTCGGGTTCTCACCCTACGACGCGCCAAAAAAATCCAGTTCGTTAATAGATAATTTTGAAGACAATGAGAACCAATGTAATGGCACGAAAGGGAGGTGACTGACTTACGGGAGGGATGACACCGTAACTCTGTCCTTCCCAGTAAGGAAGGTTGCCTTCATGATCGATCACGATATGACAAGTTTCTCCTGGAGCTTTGGGGCCAACGACTCGCTCCACGGAGACAATCTTAGCTGTGTAAGAATCTTTGGGTTTGTACAAGTTCAAAGGAGGATCAGTGGGGTCTTCCAACTCTATAGGAGAGACATTAACCTTGGAGCTACTTGCTTGTTGGACCGACATGCATATTGTTGTGTTCGAGTACCGTTTTGCATCTCTTATGGTACTTGTTTTCTGGGTCAACGCCAAGGAAGATGACCATGGCTTGGTGTTGAAGCTGATGCTATTGTTATGCTGCAGGATGAAAAGCGACACAACACAAGCAAACGAGGGTTTAAGATCAAACTCAGATGAAATGAGAAAAATTAAGCAAACATAATCTCAAGGAATGTGACTGGACACGACTAGGGGAAAGACAATATAGAATCCAAAGATTCTGTGTACAAATACAGGTCATGGGTTAACCTTGTGAGAGCTTTTTGTTTTGTTTTGTGAACACTAGAGAAAATAGGAAGCTGTAAGGAGAGAGAGAAAGGAGGGATCCACCTTGAAGACAGATCTTGTAAGAGAGCGTTCGTTACCGATTGAAACAGAGACAGCAGCAGCCTGTAGTGAAATGAAAGATACATGGGATTAAAACTCTCTCCTGATATGATATGAAATGAAACAACTTTTGTGCTTCGTTTTCTCGACAAAATAAATTCGTTAATGGAGGAGGAAAACAAAAGCAGGTTAAAGATCATAAAACCCCCCAGAACAATTAAATCAAAAGCTTCTCTCGTTTACTCCGCAAACAGACAAGACAAGTTTAAGTGCATTAGCTCGGATCAAATCCCTAAAACAAACAGAGGATTCAGAAAACCAAACGTTGACTAAAACTTTCTGACCTGAGAAACAGCAGAGTGAGACATTGTTATGGATCGGAGAGAGGAGGGTGATGATAAGTTTCTTCGGAATCAATAATGGAAGGCGGGGGGCACTAGTATGATGATCCTTTGATCATGGGGGAATAAGGGGTTTATTTATAAATAGAGTAATAAGGCTACACGATCCTTTGAATCTCCTCAAAGGCCAACCCTTCCTCCTTTCCTCTCCCTCTTTTGGACTCCTCCAGGGCTCCAACTGACGCTTATCACACCTTTTGTTAATTAATTATATTTTCATTGAGTAAGAATAATTAATTGTATATTATTATTATCTTCAATTAAAACCGAACCAAATTATGTACTATTTCTTTCTTGTTCTTCTTGGTACGGAACAGACCAACCTAATAAAGATGTTTGCTTTCTACATTAATTACGATTCACATTAATAAGAACAACAAGGTGTACGTAGACAAAACATCTTTATTTTTGAGAATCACTTTATTTTTTAGAATCAATTTCAGAAAACTATAGACAACAACAACAACAAAAAAATGAAATCGTCTACTTGGTATCATTATGAATCTGATCACAAGTAACAGACGAATCTTGTAATTTTGGACGAAAATAAATGAGAGCCGAAGCGACCATCAAAGCCACGCCGGTGACTCCACACACGAAGCTCCCCACAACCAGCACGTGATTCATCACGTGACCATCATCCCCCCGGTCTTTTGGTGCCGACGTCACTACTGGAGATTTCACCGCACTAGGCAATATCGAGCCAGACGGCGACGGTGTCGAATTCAGCTCGTTCCAAGAAGGGGGTCCGAAGAAGGACGTCATTTCCGATGATGATTCGCTTGGCTCGTAGTAGTACTCTAGTCCGTGATCCGCCGGTCGTAATTCTCTAGCATCAGCCGTCGTCGTTGATTCTAAGATAATGAATATGATCACGAATGAGATTAGCGGTGGTGGAAACACAGCGGCTCTTTGTGAAGCCATTTTTTTGTGCTTTTGGAGAGAGTTGCAGCAAGGTACAAAGTCCATCCCGTGAAGTGAACGAATGCTGCTATTTATATGATGAGAAAATACTGTAGTACAAAGTATACGCTTCAGAAGAGACGGTGCCGTTTTAAAAAGTAACAATCCCGTGAACAAGCAAACGGCCTATCGTTTGCAAATGTTTTTTATTTATTACAGCAGGTCGTCGACTAAGAACAGTAGTGTCTCTCGACTCTCGTGCTTTTTGTCTGAATTCGGTTTTAAAATAAAATTTCTCGTGAATTTCTTTGTCGGAGATTGGCCCTAAATTTACGGGAATTTTAACGAATTAAAGTACGGAAAGTGTCAGATTATATATTATCAAGAGAGTATTATCGCGATATGTTAAAAGAAAATAGCTACAATGAGTATGGTTTAATACTAAGATTTTGAGAAAACGAAATGGCACCAAGGGTCGTATAGACCAGAAAATAAGCATTTCTAGTTGAGTGGTATCCAAGGTTTCTCTTTCTATAAAGCAAGAAATAAACCTCTCCTTTTGTTTTGTTGAATAAGTCTTTATTCGAAAGGGCAATTAGAGACTCAAAACTTAAAAGATTTTCACGCAAGATGAATGTACTTATGGGTTATATCAGTCTTATAAGCATGGTTTTGAAAACTGGACCGGACCGGCCGGTCGAACCGGTCCGACCGTGACTCGTTGAAGAAGTCGAGTCTGATTCGGTTTGAAACCCATATTTGAACAAAACCGGTAAAACTGGCAAAAAACCGGTAAACCCGGTGACCTGGGTTAACTTCAAAATCCGGTTCTAAAATATTAACATATAATTAATGTATTTCAGTTGTTATTAGAGTTTAATTAGTATTTCAAAATCAATGTTTGACTATCACTATTTAATTAGTTTTAAAATTTTATTTCATAAGAAATGATGTACAAAAATATTTGTAGATCTCATATACTATTCTTATTTTGCCAAATTTATAAAAATTGGAATTTTAATTGTACGAATAAATAAATACGGTAATCTGAATGGTCAAGCATTTGGTTCTATCAATTTCAGTTTACATAGTATTCACTTTATCGTATACTAGGATCGGCCCGCCCTACGGGAGAGAATTATAATAAAAGTTATTTTATACTAATTATGAAGTATTTAAAAATTATTATAAATTAAAAAATATTATAAACAAACAAATAATAAAAGAATTATGGGATCATAAGAATAAATATTTTTTTGAGTTAAAATGACAATAACTTTCACTATTCTTTGATAAATAGCATTATATTTTTAATATTTATTTTAGTTTCAAATGTTTAGTTTTATAATATATAGTAATTGGTTTCAAATGTGCACATTACAATATATATATGTTGAAGAAAAAGACATAGAAGAATTATTATAAAAAAAATTATCTTTTTGACGAACATAAATCTGGTAATATGTTTTGTCCTATAAATTATTCGGATTGTGTAATAAATTTTCTACTATACAACTAACATTAAAACTCATGTAATGCAACTAATGTACATAATTATTTTTTTACATATGTGAATAATTTGAAATCATATGTTTGTAATCAGCTTCTTTCTAAAAGTATTCCCTTAGGAGCGAAAACATGTAAAATTGCTTCAGGTGTTACTCTCTGCTTATTTAGAAAATAAGATAATTTACTTTCTCATCTCAGAAAAGCATGATAGAATCGTAACAGTTTGATATGCTTTTAGAGTTATATATTTTTTTAAAAAATATTCTTTGAGTTTTTTTACTTGATTTAGTAAATAATGTTTAAAAGACTTTAAATTTTAGGAAATCAACAACAATTTTGCATTTTCTCTTTTCAAATCATTGGCAAACTATATTACGTAATTGTTAGAGAAAAAATATCAAACTATTTTGCAGAGATTATGTATTTCACTAATATTTTGAAATTTCATTATTTCATATAGTTTTTTTGGAAAGAAAAGATTATATTTCAAAATCCGTAAAAATTTAATAAATATATATTATTTTTGTATTGACATAGTTTCTTGTTATTTTTTTGTGTATGCCATGCTGGAATTTGTTGTCAATTTTACATTCTTATGATCATTAGTACACAACACAATCATTAAAGGAAACGAAGACGCTCACATCAACATAGAAAATCAGAAGTTATAATTTCCGTAGTACTTTTATGCTTGTATCTTATCGAGGATATCCTCTTCAGATTGGATCCTATATGTGTGGCGATGATGAGATGCGCAAATAAATTTCTTCAGACATATATCTGACCCAAAATCTGATATGAGAAGTGCTGCCATATTTTTTTAGTTAAGCCATATTTTGCTGATCTCTTGTTTCTTCTTCTTATGTATTGGTTTGTTCTGTACACCTTGAATCTGTGCAGCAGCTCTCCTTTGCGTAGTGTTCATCACTGGCTTCAGACCAATCTTAAGCAGCTCATTCTACACGTCAAGCAGGTCACTCGGAATGTCTATGTCGTGGAGCAAAAATTTAAACTTGTCAACAACCTTGACCTGAGGTTTGAAGTTGTTAGGGTACACAATATTCTCTTTTGAATCAGTGCTTCGTAGGAACCATATCTGTGTTGAAGCTTTCAGGGCATGCACAATTCAAACACAATCAAGAACCAAACCATACATATTCACATAAACACACGACTTGAGACAATTTTGTCCAACCAAAACCAACTGTATCTAAGGTGACCAAACACTTATGTAAACATTATCCAGACCAACTGTATAAAACAAAAGCAAACCTGCAAATCCTCCATGACATTCGGTAAGCTACGTTCAGATCAACAGCTGCAGCCCCAGCAGGATAGTTGACATCGTGCTTAGCCTGTGACAACAGCATTGTTGTTGTTCAAAAAAAAAGAAAGAAACTTTAATCAAACGTAAAGAAACTTTAATCAAACGTAAGAGAACTTTCTCCCGTCATAGATAGTTCCTCAAATCATCAAAACAGCCTTTCTGGAAAGGATAATAACATAACAACTTCCGTTTATTTGCTCTGGTGAAAAGGATAACCAAATCAAATTCAACTTTACATATGTGAGAAGTATAACATTATTGCAGACAGAAGGTGAAATGAGGAAGCCGAAACCTCAAATAAGATTTCAATGACATGTTTGACATGAGCACCAAGAGGACCTTTTCCTATGCTGTTGATAAACTGAAACCGCTCGGTGTCATGGAGAAGTTGACAGAAGAAGGCGCCTGTTAGATATACCAACTCCGACCACCACCACCGCCAAGGCGCCAAGTAAAGTTCTCTCCCCTCCGCCTCCAAGTGATTCCTCCCGCCGCCATTAATGGCTGAAGCTCTGGCTATGGATATTTTCGTTATATTTTCAACGATGGCGTAGCCCTTACGCGTATTATTCATCATCCCTCTGTTTTTTTCTCTCCCTCATATGCTGATATGCTTCCTCTTCGATAAGAAGCCGACCCAGAGAAAACAGAAGCGGTTCTGCTCTTAGACGGTGGAAGTAATACAATAAACTTAAGTGAGAGGATGATATTCATGGCCTCCCAGAACCGGAGCAACTGCACTTGAACGGTGGAGGAGGAGCGTCCGGTCTGTAATTCGGAGTGAAAGATCGAAGCGTTAGCCATATCTCAGAACATAAGTTCATAGTGTTGTATTGACGGATTGAAAAGACGGTTTCCCGAGTAGAAAGGACTAACCTTTTTATACATGCAGATACACAGCCTTGCAGGATTGAAGCTTGCATTGAAGATAAATCATGGGTGATGAATTAATGGAGGGCTTTAATAGGATGAATCTGTAAGAGACATCCTTTCAGATTGTAAGAAAGAAGATGAACAATCGCGTTTGAAATCCTAGGGTTAGAGACACACTCTGTTTCTTCGGGCCCACACAGATTGCTTAACAATTAAAGAGCCCATCACCTCCTGTATCCGCAACGACTAAAGCCCACAACACCTCCGAATAAATGAAACGGTGAGTTTCAGTGGACTGTAACAAGTGTCAAGCGTATGTGAACTGAATTTCTGACGTGGACGATGATGTGCTCTATAAGTAGAGAATAAAACTCTTCTTTATATAATAAGATATAGCTAGATTTACATTTATTGTTTATTTTTGTAGTTAATAAAAGAATTACTTTGTTTTAGGTCTATACGGTGTAAATATATAATTATCTAGATTTAATTCTTAAAAATAGAAAATCCGGTTTGACCGGTTGAATCGGTCCAACCAGTCAATCGGCAGCTATACCGACTCGGTATCCGGTCCGGTCTTATAAGAAAGCCAGTCTATTTATAATGGACTTGGCCCAAATACTCACTAAACAGCGATTTATTACTAAGATGTTTTATTACAACTACAAGATAAGATAAGGAGAGGTCGTCCATGCGATTGACATATACCGCCACGTCATCAATGGAAGAAGAAGAAGACAAATCCCGCGCCCTTTTGTTTTTCTTCTTCTTGACACAGTCCAATAAACCTCCGATGAGGTAAAAGAGATATCGCCAGTTATTCGAAATGGCTAATTACTCTCGTCCCCATCTCTGTCATTGTTTGACTCGGCTATCCTCCGTCAAACGAAACGCCGTCGTTACAGTATACGGCCAACGGAGGCGCACCGGCCAGGAGTTCGTCGATGGCGTATTGAGACTCGCCGGAGGGTTGGTTCGTCTAGGCCTCCGAAACGGCGACGTCGTCTCTATTGCTGCTCTGAACAGGTCAAATGCGTGATTTATCTAACACGCTTTCATTTCTTTGGGTTCCAGTCGTTGACCGCCATTGTTTTCCGTTGACTTTCATTTGAATTTGGCTGTTTTTTCTTTTCCTTTTGTCAGTGATTTATTCTTGGAGTGGCTATTGGCTGTTGCATTGGTTGGAGGAATAGTTGCTCCTTTGAATTACAGATGGGTCAGTAATCACTTTCTTAACTCCAGTTTTGTCTGAAATTTCTATGATGATCAACCAGAACTCTTGTTTTCCACATTTCTGTTTATTACATACATCTCTTTAGTAGATTTTCTATGTGTGAAAGAGAGTTCTTGACAGCTCTTTTTTTTTTTTTTTGTGCCAATGGTTAGAGCTTGAAAGAAGCAAAAATGGCGATGCAGCTAGTAGAACCTGTGCTCTTGGTCACCGATGAGGCCTGTGTCTCGTGGTTCATCGGCGTACAGAATATCGATGTACCTTCATTAAAATGGCGTGTGTTGATGGAGTCTACCTCAACCGATTTTGCAAGTGAACATAACCAATGTATGATTTGTGTATATAAACCTTCAATACTCAACGGTTAGGAGCTAATGCTAATGACCTTATTGGTTACCGGGCAGTTTTGACAACCGAGATGCTTAAACAGAATGTGCTGGTTGATTCCTTACCGACATACGCTTGGGCTCCTGATGATGCCGTTGTGATATGCTTCACTTCTGGTACACACATGTTGAGTTTTGCTTCTTGTGTTTCTCCTCCTTAGTCATCCTCAGCCCACTTAATCTTTTTTTTTTTTGTTTCTTCTTGGTAATAGGTACAACGGGACGACCCAAAGGTGTGACGATAAGCCACTTGGCGTTCATCACGCAGTCTCTAGCTAAGATTGCTGTTGTTGGTTACGGTGAGGATGATGTACGCCTTTTACCTCCATTTATCTTCTTGTCTTCAGCTAAAAACGCTGAATATACTTCTTTAAGTAGGAGCTTGTAAAATTCTCTGTTCATCGTGTGATTTTCTTTTCTGCAGGTGTATTTGCATACATCACCATTAGTTCATATTGGCGGTCTATCATCAGCCATGGCCATGCTCATGGTCGGAGCTTGCCATGTTCTGCTGCCAAAGTTTGATGCTAAAACAGCCCTCCAAGTTATGGAACAGCACTGTGTGACTTGTTTCATCACCGTCCCAGCTATGATGGCTGATCTTGTTTCTGTCAACAGGTAAACAAGACAAATGAGTAAGTATTAAGTCTTTAAACCCGTTAATAAGCTGAAACTTTTTTGTTCCCTAAGGACTACGAAAAATGGGGATCAAAACAGCTGCGTGAGAAAGATACTGAATGGAGGAGGTTCTTTATCAACCGAACTCCTAAAAGATGCCGCAAAAATCTTCCCAAGAGCTAAAATATTCTCAGCATACGGTGAGTTATTGTTATCTTTATAAGTCCAACTATTTTCATTGACGTTTTATACGCTAAGCTCTTTGGGGATTTTTGGTTTGGTATTAAAGGGATGACAGAAGCGTGCTCTTCGCTTACCTTCATGACTCTCTATGATCCAACAACACAAGAGTCTTGTAAAGTGACATATCCTTTGGTTAGTCGACCAAAGCAAGGCACATGTGTTGGAAAGCCTGCTCCTCATATCGAACTGAGGGTTAAGCTCGATGAAGATTCATTGAGGGTTGGGAAAATTGTAACTCGCGGACCACACACAATGCTTGGTTATTGGGATGGTCATCAAGTAGTCCAAGAAAACAGCAGTGGAGCTTGGCTTGACACAGGTGATATTGGGACTATTGATGAGTTTGGTAACTTGTGGCTCATAGGTCGGTCCAGTGGACGAATCAAAACTGGTGGCGAGAATGTTTACCCTGAAGAGGTTAAACTTCCAACACAAGAAATTTCTCAGAATTTTGAACTTCTTTGACTTGTGATTGAATCCATTATATAATGTGTACAGGTCGAAGCTGTTCTGTTAGAGCATCCCGGGATTGTGTCTGCAGTGGTTATAGGCGTCATGGATGTTCGTCTTGGTGAGATGGTCGTTGCTTGTGTTCGTTTACAAGTTAATTGGATATGGTCTGATGTTGAAAACCACCGCAACCGGGATTCAGAACTGTCTAGTGAGGCACTAAAGCATCATTGTAGAACACAGAATCTAACCGGGTAAAATATCTAGAGACATTGTTTCAGTTATATGTATGTACTCAGTTGATTCATGAAACGTATGAAATGTGGACAGGTTTAAGATTCCAAAGAGGTTTGTCAGATGGGAGAAACAGTTTCCGTTGACAACAACTGGTAAAGTGAAAAGAGATGAAGTCCGAAGAGAAGCTATGTCCCATTTCCAAATCTTGACCAGCTCTCTCTGACCACATTACATTCTACAACTTTATTTTGTATGATCAAGAAGAGTTAATATATTCTCAATAAAGAATTGAACTTCTTGTTATTATAGCTCGATCATTAAACCCATTATTTTCCTGGTCACTCTCCACTCATGAGCGAGAACCAAACCGAACAGATCAAACCTAACTTGGTTTAATAGTTTACCGGAGCCGGTTAAGTTTATGAACATGGCGGATATAAACTGTTAGCATTCACACCACTTCCAGTCCACAGTACAACAACAAGTCCTACCATAACTTCTGCGGAGGGGCATTTTCGTAAAAATGGAGATTCCTTGATTCACTAAAAAGAAAGCTGTGTCCTTTACTCTCCTCCTCTCTCCCGCTCCGTTTCCCAAAGCATTTTGCTAAAAAGTCGATCCATCTTCTTTGCGTTTCTCCTCGTTTAAGAAATAGAAACCCTAATAGCTCTTTATTCAGAAGAAGCCCCACCTCTTTAGATCTTGGTCCCACCACCCTTCTCCGGCAAAAGAAACCCACCCCATACACACCACAGTTCAGTTTGTAAGTTGTTTTGTCCAATTTTTTTTATTACTGTCTAAATTTGTTACCTTTTTTTTTTTTTTAATCCAAGGTTTTTATTTTCTATCTCTGATTTGTCCCGGTTGGTGTAATTGTGTAAAGGTATTGATTTTCCCGGTTATTCTAAACCCTATATCATACTGCTGTTTCAGGGGTTTTTCCTTTATGGATATGCAGAGGTTATGAATAGTGGTAGTTCAGATTCTCATGATCATGATGAATCAGTCCTTATTGATGGTGTAATCAAGCAGAATCCGGATGTTGATTTTCTTGAGAATGACCCCCGGTTAACTGTTTCAAGATTCGGTTACAGGTGGAATGCCAAATGCAGTTGAGAGTCCAGTGTGTAAAGATGATGAGTATGAACAAAGATTGTTGGTGCCGGAATCTTGTGGTGAGAAAAGTTTGGTACTTGAGAAGGCTAAAGAGATTGCTGGTCTGCGCCGGGAACTAGAGTTGATTTCTAAGTTGCTTTCGGGTCATGAAAAGGGAGACATTAAGACTTTGGAGGACCATGAAGGAACTACTGATCTACTGCGACGTAAAGTCTCTGGTAAGAATATAGGATCTGTCCCGTCAAAGCCTGAGAATTTAGAGTATTTAAGACAGTTGCCGCGTGAAGAGTTGATCAACCATTTTAAGACTCAGATGAATCGGTTGAAAAGAGAGCATGAGTGCACAATGCAAGAGATGACTGAAGAGTATTTTAGCATTAAGCGAAGATGTCTGAAACTAGAGGAGTGCCCTTCACTTTCTTCTTTGAACAAGGACAAGGATTTTGAAAAGAAGATCCCTGATATCATTTCGAAGCTGGACAAGGTTCTACTGGAAGATGCCAAGCTTAAAGGAAAGAACAATGCTGATTCCAAGAGGGAATTAGATTTTATGCTTCTAGAAAACAGTCGGCTTAAAGATTCACTTTCAGAGGCTGGTGAGAAGGTGTCACATCATCGAGAGTTGGTCAGGAAGCCTGAATCAGCCGTTGAGGATTTGCATGTTGAAGCATCTATCTATGAAGATGTATATGGGTCTTTTGTGCGAGAGTTTGTGAACCAGATTCAGTGTGCAAAAGAAGAGGCTACTTTGGAGCATAGCATCAGGAGAGAAGAAGCCTCCGCAAGCAAGATTGCTCTTGAAGACTCTTGTGTGGAGTCCTGCATGGAAGAAGAGTACTGCGCGATAATGTACAAAGAAGCTTTGAAGGAAGCTGGTGAAAAGCTTGTAGAGCTGAAGATAAATGTATCAGAAAGAGAACGAGCTTTGGGATCGGAGATTGCTGAGAAAGGAATACTGAAAGAAAAGATTCACTCGCTTGAATGTCTTGTTAAGGAGAAGGAGAATGATTTGGCTACAGTGAGGGAGAAGCTAGAGATAGTATGTCAACATGTTAACAATCTGCAATCTCAAGTTGATCAGCAAGCAGTAGTGATTCAAGATCAAAGCAAAGAACTGGGAGTTGCCTCATCTCGCGATCTGGAAAAGACAAAAGGTTATGCTATGGAGATATCTGAGTTGAGACAGAAGCTTGGGTTAGCTAGAAAGAATATGAAGATAACCGAAAAGGAGAGAATGAAGTCTGAGCTGAAATTATCATCAACGCAAGCAGAGCAGAAACTACTTCAGGATCAGATTGTATCTACGGTTCTGAGTCTTGCTATGTGGAGTCAAGATTTCGAGTGTTTGGTAGCAGAAAAGACGAAAAAGACTAACTATAGGTATCTGTTTGCTTAAAAGTTTTCTTTAGACATAATCATCTACGCATTTGAGAGTATCTGTTGATTTGTAGGTTGAAAAGTATGCAGAGCCAATTAAATGATCTTATAGATGAAGTTGATGAACTCAAGATTAGAGAATCCATGTACAAGCAACAAATGGAGAAGAAGACTTGTGACCTCCAAAAGGCTGAGACTGAGGTGAGTTTCTATTGTTCCTCTATCTTCAACCGTTCACAGAATGCTTCTTTGAGCCCTATCTTCACAATGACATGCAATAGAGTGAGTGAGTTGTTTCCTTTCTTCAGCCATCTAGTAGAATGATAAAATCTTTTTTATGTGCTACTTGAATCGTAGGTTGATCTCCTGGGTGATGAAATCGACTCTCTCTTGGACCTGTGTCAGAAAATATATATAGCTCTTGATCATTACTCACCAATTCTGAAGCATTACCCTGGCGTAAGCAGATCCACCTCTTATAGTAATTTTATGAAGCTTGCATTGTATAGTAAGCTTTCATCATTTTTCTATCTTCATTTCTTGCAGATTATGGAGATCTTGAAGCTTGTCCAGAGAGAATTGACAAGAGACTCAAAGAGATTATCGGTATTCTGACCAAGCCTTTGTATTAATCAAGTAATCTCTTTTTACAAGTTTCATTTCACCCCTGTTGTTTAGTAGGTATGCTTTGTAACCAGAGAGATGATCAATAGCAAGAATTAGTGTTGAAGATAGTTTTTCTTATATCTCCGTGAATCATAGGTTGATCACAAAATAGTACCTCTCTTGGATCGTCTTAAGAAATTTCTATAACCCTCCAATTCTAAAGCATTAGAGCATCTCAAGAATGTTCAAGAGATCACAAATAATAACAAGAACTGAAACTTGACAATAACAAGATTTGGCCTTTGACAAATGAGATTTTTAATGTGCTATTGGACATATGTACCACAACAAGAGTAAAAATTGATCACTATGGGGCGTGTGCTAAAAAGATTCAAGAAACATCGTTTTTGACAGTTAAAAAGTTCATGGCCAACCATGCTGCTCCAACAGCTGGCTCTACCTGAAGAACATATCAATAGTTGTTACTTATTCAGTCTTGTGAGAGAGATAGTGAATGAGAAGTAAAAGGCTGAACCTTTGGTATGATAGTCTGAGCGCCGGGAAAGTGTTTGTTGATACGCTTTGAGACTTGTTTTCCAATGTCCCATTTCCTATTAGCGTTTAGGACACCGCCCACCATTACAACCGGGAAAGAACCTGTCCCATCTGCAACAACAACAATATGACACTATTAAGGAACTGAGTGGCAAAGAAAAACTTGGAAAAAAACAGTCTGTTTGATATGTGAAAGCACCTTTGCCACATAAACCAAGTCTCTGTACAACAGCTTTAACACTTAGAGCTAAATCATCAGCTGCATCAACCAAGATCTTATCTGAAATTTCATCACCAGCTTCTGCACAAGATACCACTTGAGGAACAAGAGCAGCGATACGTGCCCAAGATGGATCAGCGTAAGTCCAGCTACATCAAGAAACATTAGATTTTACCATTCTGGATCTGGTGGTGTTTCCGTTCCAAGGGATTTTCATAAAAAGGAGTACCGTACCTATCTTCATATATATGAAGAATTCTGAATGCAGTACCAAGAAATTATAGAAAGCAGTTTTCATTAATTTGGAAAAGAAGGTACCCGATGAGCTCATCAGGAGAGGAAAGTCCAAGGGCTTTTAAGATGGTACTTGTGAGCATCGTTTCTGGACCACGGCCATCATGAGCTCTAATCACCGCCGTTAAGGCTTGTGCAGATATCCCATAGCCACTGTAAACAGTCACATAATCGCATTGGTTACAGAAGTGTATTCCAATGGTAAAGTCTTATTAGCTTCTTCCATCACGAGCTGACTCATGCATCTATGAAACCTTATAAAAGGTATAACTAAAAGACTAACATCTTTCATTTTCCACTGGATGGGAGAGTGTGACAGCAGAGACATTGCCATGTTAGTATTGGGAATAAACCAAAGGAAAGGAAAGGAAAGGAAAGGAAAATACCTTCCCCAATCACCTAAGATAGGTCCAGCACCAGAGGCTCTAGCCTCCCTGCCATCTTCATCAAAGCCATAGGCTATACATCCAGTACCGGCTATCAAAACACATCCATGAAGCTTTCCCATCGTCCCACTAGCTAAAGCCACAATAGCATCATTCTGAACATATACCTTGACATGACTAGGGAACATGTCCCTGAAATAAAAACAACATAAAGAGAAGAGAGTAAGGTAGGGAGATAATCAACACATGAAACTCCTATAACCATATGATTATTTACACCACCTTATCCAATGTTCAACCATTCCCTGGTCTGAGGGATGGTTTACACCAGAAACACCTAAGCAAACACCGCGGACATGTGATTTATCTGAACCGGACTGTGAAAGCGCCTCAGAAATAACATGCTCTAGTGAATCTTTCGCTGCAGTCTCTGTAGATAATGTACTGACTAGAATCAAACACACAAGTATAAAACCAAACATATTTTGTCGCTGCAATGAAAGCCAATAGATAGAATTGACAACTAAAGATCCAGATTCCATAGGATTAAAAGCCAGGAAGGTCCTTCGAAATTGGAGGGAGAGAAGAGGGAACCTCCTACGCTATTGCGATTGGTGCAACCGGCGACGGCTCGACCGAGGATCGGAATAGGCTCCGGGAAACGATCTCCGTACGGGAAAAACGGCACGCAGACGCAGACCGTTGAGGTGGCCCCACCGTCAAGGCCCAAGATTACGCCATCTCCGTAGCCGTTCTCCTCCGTTGCATCATCAGCTTCTTCCAGCTTCGGAACGTTTCCATTGCTATGCGGATTCCTCATTTCACCAACCCAGAAGAGATCAAGGAAGATGGAGAAATGGGTTGTCGGAAAGTCAGTGCCTTTCGATCGGTAGATCAAAGATTGGGATCCCCTCGATTTTCAACCAAGGATAGATAGATCTTTCATTCTTTGACAATGAAAAAGCAATTACATCACCTTAGAAAATCCACGTGAAAATTTAATTTGAGGTTCAAGATTTAATCTCACTCTATAATTTACCTAATATTATCCCTTTCAATAATATAAGTCTATATTTTTGACAATTTTTATTCAAAAGCTTGTTTAGGTGTGGGAATAATATAGCAATGTGGCAGCTAGGAACTACACACAAGTCCCACAGGAAGATAATTTTATAGATAAATAACCAAGTCTCAAGTACATACGAAGAGAGACAGAGTGTTGTGATTTTGATTTTTAGGCTCCTAGTTATGTCTCTGTAACAAGTCCCAGGCCAAGTGTCTATTACATGAGATAGTTCCTCCTGAGACAATATAGTTGCAATTTCTCAACTAAAATAAGCCGTTATGCCTTTCAATTTGCCTCCAACACAATTTTCTTCAATCCGAAAATCACAACATATGAAAATCGTCCAGTAAAAAGTTTTGCAAATAAATGAGCTCTCATTGTGTTCTTCCTTTGACAAAATGTGGTACCTCATAACACCATTAACGGGGTATATAATTAGGGTCTCTTCATCTAATTGTCAGAAAAAAAAAATGAAAAAAAGAAAAAGAGGAAAACACGTCTCTTATTTCATGCCCGCAAGGGACGTCGCTTATTGACATGTGTCAAAACAAGAGTGGGTGGAGAGAAGATGGTGTCGACCTTCTCGTTTTCTCTCTGTCTCGATTCCTCTCCTCTACGAAACCTCTGTCTCTCTTGATTCTTTTCTTCTCATCGGTGGCTCCTCCCTTCTCCGATCTATCTATCTCTGTGGCTCCTCCTTCTCCGATCTATCTCTCTCGGTGGCTGTCGTCGGTGATCTATCTCTCCTCGCCGTTCTATCTCTCTCGATTCCTCTCGTCGAGTAATCGCTTTGGCCTTCTCTCCAGAATCATCTCGTCTGTTACCTCTCTCTCTCTTTTCGGTGATCTATCTCTCTGTGGCTCTCTTCGAGGGCGACGGAACCCTCTATCTGTGGCTCTCCTAAAATCAAAAGGTAAACGGGTTGTTTGGTTGTTTTTGCATGTTTTAGATTATGATTGTTCTTGGTCTGATCGAATGTTTTATTTGTTTTGTCTGCTGATTCTGTCTCCCTGTGGCTCTCATTGACGGTGACGGACCATTGTCTCGGTGTCTGTCGGGGAGTGGAAAGGTAAAACTTATCGTTTCATGTTCTTCAAGGTTTTACAATTTTTATTTGTTTGCTGTGTTCGATCCTGTGTCATGAATGATTATGTATGTTGTTACCTTAGATGGATGGATCAAATTATATTTTTTTACCGCATCGATGGTTTCAATTTTCATTGGTTGTTGTGATAGTTTGTGTCTATTGCCTCTCTGCTATGCTTATGTGTTTGTGTCATCAGATGGTTAGATGAAATCTAATTTGATATGTTCGGTCTTAGTGTATTTAGATGGATGTATCAAGAGAGCCGAGCAAGGGTCATCGGACAAAGGAGTACGCAACTACACAGGTTAGTGTTACTCTTTCATCAGCGTTGAAATGAAATGATTGCTTTAGTTTAAGAGTTTCGTCTGAGGAAATGGTGTAGCTTCTGGTCTATAATGAAATGGTAATTAATGGAATTGATGTTGTGGTTGAAAAAATGGTTGCATTGTTTGTTGTTTGTTGTTAGAAATATGTCAACTCAGAACATAGGATGTCCTCTTTCCAGCTGTGTTTTAAATGGATGAGTTTATGACTTTAAAAAGATGTTTAATTTAGATAGTCTTGTTGGTTGGGTGATAGTCTTGTTGGTTGAGTGTGTTGAATGCGTTTCTCTTTTCTCCCTCTCTCTTGAATAAATTGAAACCTCTGTGTGCCTCTTCCAGATACGAAAGTTGAATGTGGGTTCCTCTGTCTCCTCTTTCCCCTCTGTCTCCCGTGTCTCTTTCTCCTGTTTCTCCTCTGTCTCCTGTTTCTCCTCTTTCCCCTCTGTCTCCCGTGTCTCTTTCTCCTCTGTCTCCTGTTTCTCCTCTGTCTCCTGTTTCTCCTCTTTCCTCTCTGTCTCCCGTGTCTCTTTCTCCTCTGTCTCCTGTTTCTCCTCTTTCCTCTCTGTCTCCCGTGTCTCTTTCTCCTCTGTCTCCTGTTTCTCCTCTCTCTTTCACTGCGGAAATGGATTTCAATCCATTTCAGAACTCGGCAAACTTTGTTGATCTATTAAATAGTCAACAAAAAGTGTTCTTTGGTAACGTATCAGATACCGTTCCACTCCCATCACCGGAAGGTCCAAAAAAAGTTGACGAGGCTACTACAGAGCGTAAGGAACGAAGATCCTGGACGCCAACAGATGATATAGTGCTTATAAGTGCGTGGTTGAACACGAGCAAAGACCCCGTTGTTGGGAATGAGCAACGGTCAATAGCTTTCTGGAAGCGAATCGCAGCATACTTCTCCGCGAGTCCCAAGGTTGCTGGTAGTGAAAAAATAGAGGGATCTCAGTGCAAGCAACGTTGGCACAAGCTAAATGATCTAGTTTCCAAGTTCTGTGGGGCGTATGAAGCAGCTACAAGAGAGAGAACCAGTGGTATGAACGAGAATGATGTTGTAAAATTAGCCCATGAAATCTTCTTCTCCAACTATAAAAAGAGGTTCACACTTGAACATGCTTGGCATGAGCTTCGCAATGACCAGAAGTGGTGTGAAGTCTCTACAGCTAAAACTGATAGCAGCTCCAAAAAGAGAAAATGTGTGGATGGATCACATTCAGCGAGCTCTCATGTAAATGTAAATGCTGCTGCTGAAGATGATAACGGAAGGTATCGTCCAGCTGGGGTTAAGGCAGCAAAGGCCCGTGGGAAGAGGCCGATGGGTGAGGGGAAACAGCTGTCTGAGTTGCAGTCTATGTGGACCATCAAGAGGGAGGATTTGGCAATCAAGGAAAGGCTCTCCAAGATGAAGTTCTGAAGAAGAAGCTCATAGATGAGTTGATTTCTAGTTAAATTGTAATTCTCGGTCATGTGTTGCTCATTATGTATAATGTGCTTGTTATGTTCTTGTTATCTTGTCTCGTGTTTAATATAATTATGCTTGTTGTTATGTTTTGTTATCTTGTTATCTTGTTCTCTGGTTAATATAATTATGCTTGTTCTAAATATAAATGTGCTTGTTGTTATGTTCTGTTATCTTTTTATCTTGTCCTCTGGTTAATATAATTATGCTTGTTCTAAATATAAATGTGCTCATTTTGTTGCAGGTCACACGTTATGTCTTGTACTGGGAGCATTGACATTGGCTTATGTCACGGACTAAAAGACGTTGGTGTCTTGTGTGTCACGGGCTTCCAAAGACCACTTTTTTTTTCTGTACTTGCTCACGGGCTTTGAAAGACCACTTGTAACAAACACAAAAAGCTTGTTTTATGTCACGGACTTGTATATGTTGATTTGTAGACTTGTATGTTTCTGTCTATATATATCATCAGTTTCTCAATCGAGTTGTCACCACACCAAACTCACCTTCTCTCTCGACTTGTAACAAACCAAACTCACCTTCTCTTTATCAACTTGTAAGAATCAAAACTCATCATCCCTCTCAACTCGTCTTTATAAACAACCCATCTTCTCTCTATTTTAAACACCAAAGTCATCTTCTCTCTTAAATAAACAACTCATCTTCACTCTTTAATCATTATGGCTTCTTCTTCTCAAACAAATGTAGATGATACGTTTGACGATGCATTTGATGAGGTCTTTGATCAGCAGTTTGATCAAGCCTTTGAAGATTTGACCATTCAAGTTGAACAAAAAGAACGGAGAAAAAGAAGAAAGAAACGAGCTTATATAGAAAGAAATCGAGAAGAAGGCAATGTACGTTTATGGAATGATTATTTCAGTGAAACTCCGACGTATCCTGAACATTATTTTCGACGACGTTTTAGAATGAACAAGAGATTGTTCATGCACATTGTTCATCGACTCTCCAACGAAGTTCACTTCTTTTCTCAAAGAAGAGATGGTCTGGGAAGGCTTGGTCTTTCATCACTCCAAAAGTGTACAGCAGCCATTCGTGTCTTGGCTTATGGTAGTGCAGCTGATACGGTAGACGAATACCTCCGGCTAGGTGAAACTACAACTCGGTCATGTTTGGAGAATTTTGTTGAAGGAATTATTTATTTGTTCGGCGATGAGTACCTAAGAAGACCAACACCAGCAGATCTTCAACGTCTACTTGATATTGGAGATCGTCGTGGATTTCCCGGGATGATAGGAAGCATCGATTGTATGCATTGGGAGTGGAAGAATTGTCCCACCGCTTGGAAAGGGCAATATTGTCGTGGTTCGGGAAAACCAACAATCGTTTTAGAGGCGGTTGCTTCATATGATCTCTGGATATGGCATGCATTTTTTGGACCTCCAGGTACCTTAAATGATATCAATGTTCTTGATCGCTCTCCTGTTTTTGATGACATAATAAAAGGTCAAGCTCCGCAAGTCACTTACTCTGTCAACGGAGAGAGTATAATTTGGCTTACTATCTCACTGATGGTATCTACCCAAAATGGGCAACTTTTATCCAATCTATTCGAATACCACAAGGGCCAAAAGCCGTTTTATTTGCTCAACGTCAAGAAGCTGTCCGTAAAGATGTCGAGCGTGCTCTTGGAGTCTTGCAAGCTCGATTTGCCATTGTTAAAAATCCGGCACTTTTTGGGAATAAAGTCAAAATTGGGAAGATTATGAGAGCATGTATCATACTCCATAATATGATAGTAGAAGACGAACGAGATGGATACACTCTATTTAATCTTTCAGAGTTTCTACCAGGAGAAGACAACGGAAGTTCACATGTCGATCTCACGTATTCTACAGATATCCCTACAAATATCGCCAATATGATGGGTGTTCGAACTAAACTTCGGGATAGACAGATGCATGAACAACTGAAAGCTGATTTGGTTGAACATGTGTGGCGTAAATTTGGACCCGATGAAGACAACAACTGAGCTCAGATGTTTCTTTCAAATTATTCTCGTTTATTTTGATAAACTTTGTTTTTATGTTTTATGTATTTTTTTACAATCTATGTTTCAATTGTACTTTTTTCCTATGTTTTAAGTTTAAGTTTAATAATAAAATTTTTTTAAAAAATTATGTTTAATTAATTTTTTTTTTAAGAAATCATGAATAAGAGACTTGCATTGCACCGCGAAAATTAATGGGCCTCTTAATCCGGTCTCTTAATCCACTTTTTCAATAAAATAGTATTAAATAAAATTTAAGAGACCCAATTAGTGTATTTGGGTTGATGGTGCTCTCGAGAGCTAGAGGTGGAGACGAGAGCCAAGCGAGCTCTCCACTTGCCCTAAATCAACATTTCCTCGTAGGAACGTTATCATGTTAGGTGTAATGGACTGAGCAATCTGAAACAATTTGTACCTACACAAAACTTGATCAAAAGAACCAACTGGTGTTGTACTTCAATAGCTGTACATTTTGAACACAAATCTACCATCAATAGTTACCCGTCTATTGGTTGGAGCATGTCCATCGTGTAAGTCTCAACTTTGTTATACATTGGTCCTCCCCATGGTGGCGCTAGAAACAAAAAATCTTCCTAGCACAATAACAAAACGGCCAGTCAATATATATTTATTGGCATATAAAAATGACAAAATAGATGGAGCTAATTGGATGAAGTCACCAACGACAAAGTCAACACGATCACCAACTCCATACACCATTTTGTTGCTCATAGCCAGTTCCACCTTGACAGGATGCAATGTCTATAGCAACAACAGAAGAACATCTATTTATTACAAAAACCATTAATCAAACAGACTCTTCTTGTTGCTGCTGACATCGCTCTATACTCAGCTTCGGCAGAAGAATGCGACATTGTCTTTTGTTTCTTAGTTTTCCACGAAATGGGACATCCTCCAAAAAGAACTACATATGCACTCAATGAACAGTGTGTAATCGGACAGGTGCTCCAATCCGCATCGACATACACTGAAAGCTCAAGATTGCTGTCTGATCGCAGGAGAATTCCGTGACCAGGGCTTCCTTTCAAGAAACGAACAACACGTAGAGCCGCTTCCCAATGAACCTGATGAGGGGCTTTCATAAATTGTGACAACAGATAAATAGAGTATCCAAGTTCAGGACGCGTGATGGAGAGATACACGAGACAGCCAACTAGGCGTCAGTATTGTTTAGGATCCGAAAACAAAGGGCCTTTATCAGTTGCAAGATGATGGTTAGGCTCAAGCGGAGTAGAGGTCGGTTTGGCTCCTAGTAGACCACAATCAGCGACAATGTCTAACGCATATTTACGTTGAGACAAGAATATTCCTTCAGGAGCTCTAGCAACTTCAATACCTAAGAAGTACTTGAGCTTACCAAGATCTTTCATACGAAAGCATTTACTCAAATATTCCTTGAACTGATCGAGTAACACAAAATCATTACTGGCGATGACTAAATCATCAACATATACCAGCACATGTACTTCTTTCTGGCCTTTTGTATACATGAACAATGAGTAGTCTTCATAAGACTGCAGACAACCAAACTCGATCAAAGCGTTAGATAACTTGGCATACCAACACCTTGGTGCTTGTTTAAGACCATAGATCGCTTTGCGAAGACGACAAACTTTCTTAGGATCAGAATGAGTAAATCCAGGTGGTAATTTCATGTAGACTTCCTCTTCAAGATCGCCATGAAGAAAGGCGTTATGTACGTCCATTTGATGGACTTCCCAACCTTTTGCTGCAGCAATGCCTAGGAGACCACGAACAGTACACATCTTTACAACAGGTGCAAACGTTTCCTCATAATCATCACCTTCAACCTGTCTGTTTCCACACGCAACCAGCCGAGATTTGTGTCTTTCGATCGTTCCATTGGCATTGTACTTGATGCGATGAACCCACTTGGAACTGATAGCCTTTTTGCCTTGAGGTAAAGTTGCAATGTCCCATGTGCCTAGTTCTTCATGCGCAACTACCTCATGTTTCATTGCGTCCCTCCATACCTTTTCTTTAATCGCATCAGAGTATCGTTTGGGCTCAACACCGGCAGTAACAGCAGCTAGAAACGCCTTGTGTGATACTGAAAAATTCATGTCAGTAATATAATTATCCAGCGGGTAGGGTGTGTTACTTGGATTGTTTCTCGACGACGTTGATGGAGTAGATGCGTGAGCGAGAGGGGTTTCTTTTGGACATTGAGCGTTGTACATTACATAATCTCGAAGTTTAGTAGACGGTTCTCGTGTTCTTTGCCCTCTACCTAACTGTTCAGTAGATTCAAGAGGTGCAGTTATAGCAACAGAATCTGGAGCAACAGCTTGATCAGAAGTCTCTGGTTCTTGAGACGGATATTGTGACAGCGGCTGATCTATTGGAGATATGACTAGGTCAGACAACTCTAGTTCTTGAGGTAGAGCTTGCGATTGTTCTTCTACAACTGGAGAACCATCGAACTGTTCTAAGCTCCCCCTTTCACTGAAAGTAGGGACATTTGTTATTTCCCAGTCGTCATCACTCGCTGGAGGCATTTGAGACATTGATGGAGATGCAGGTGACTTAACAATTGTGATGGAAGCTAAAGGGAACTTTGTTTCATGGAAGATGACATCTCTTGAGATAAATAACTCTTTATTTTCAAGATCATAAACCTTCCATCCCCTTTGACTGTAAGGATAGCCTACAAAGATACACTTAGCACTTCTTGGACTGAATTTGTTCTTATCTCTCAACTTGAGATGCACGTAACACAAGCATCCGAAAACTTTAAGATGACCATAGTTTGGTGACTCGCCATAAAGTAGTTCATATAGAGACCTTCCGTTAAGGACAGATGATGGCGTACGATTGATAAGGTGTGATGCCGTAAGTATAGCTTCACCCCAAAATTTTATAGGAAGACTTGCTTGAAATAACAGAGCTCTTGCTACATTAAGTATATGGCGATGTTTCCTCTCAACACAACCGTTCTGTTATGGTATAGCAACACAAGAATTCTGATGAAGTATTCCATTCTCTCGGAAGTAAGAGGAGAGACACATAAACTCCGTACCGTTGTCACTCCTTACCATCTTAACCTCCTTAGTGAACTGTTTCAATGCCATCTTAACAAAGTTCTGAAGAACCATACAAACTTCAGACTTTTCAAGAAGTAGATATGTCCATACTGAACGTGAGTAATCATCTACTATAGTTAGGAAGTAAACCGCACCTGATGATGCTTTGGTGCGATAAGGACCCCAAACATCACAATGTATAAGCTCAAAGAAATCTCTAGTTTTATTAGAACTGTCACAAAAAACTTCTCTAGTCTGTTTTGCTCGAAAACAAGTATCACAAGGATGTGGAGAAACATATTTATTTGAAAGCGAACACAACTTTAAAGAAGACAACACTGAAAACGAAGGATGCCCTAGCCTTTGATGCCAACGGTCGTGATCAACTGAACGAACAAACTTATCAGAAACGGAGACTCGTGCAGCCATGACGTCCTTGAAGAAGTAAACCCCATCTCGCTCTTCACCTGCTCCAATCAGCATCCTCGTGAAACGATCCTGTAAAACACAAATGATGTCTGTTAGACGTGCAAAACAGTTCGTTTGATGAAGCAATTTCGACATTGAGATGAGAGAGAAATTGAGATTTGGAACGTATAACACGTTAGACAGTGTCATTTTGGCGGTTAAAATGAATATGCCGACATGAGTAGCATAAGTTCTATTGCCATCCGCGAAGCCAACTAGACAAGGCGGAATAATCTTAACATCTTCTAACAATGAGACATCTCCTGCCATGTGATGAGACGCCCCTGTATCAAGAATAAGATCACCATGTCTCTTCTTACCAGATAACTTATCAGACGATTTTGTTTTCTCATTGATCATCTGTGTAAGTGCTCTCAAATTTTCCTCTGTAAACACCAGAAATGATGATGAATTCGAGGTTGTAGCTTGAACATTATTAACTCTCGCACTTGAAGTTCTGTTGGAACCTCCACGACCACGACCTCTGGGAGCTCTGTTTTCTCCTCTGTTTGTTGATCTCTCTTCCCACCAGTCTGGAAATCCTACCAATTGCCAACAGTATGATTTTTCATGACCACTGCGACCACAATGAGAACACTGAGTGGAACGTCTTGTTTGAGATGTGTTAGACGAGTCCATTGTTTCTTTCTTGGTAGTAAAACCAACTGCATTCTGCTGGATTTCTCGTTCTTTAGTAGAGTTGAGACGTTCTTCTTCACGAACTATCTTAGCATAAGCATCTCCCAAATCAATTAAGGAATCACTGGCGATGATCCCTTGAGAGACAACACCAAACCGATCTTCATCAAGACCCATAACGAACTGATGCACTCTCTCCTCTTCACGATCCTTCTCATACTCAATCGCGGCACTACAACAGCAAGCCGGAATTGATTTATACATATCCAGCTCTTCCCACATCTTAACTAGACGACCATAGTATTCCATCACTAATTGACCCTCTTGTCTGCAAGACGAAAGCTGCTCCTTCAGATGATGAACACGAACTTTGTTTCCCACGGAAAAACGTTTCTTGAGATTATCCCATAACTTATGAGAATCTGATATAAAAGTAACAGTTGATCGAACTCTAGCTTCAATAGACGAACAAATCCAACCTACTATCATCAAGTTAACTGACGACCACAACTCAAAGTTAGAATCGTCTATAGACGGTTTAGGTATTGATCCATCTATGAACCCTAACTTTCGCTTGGCTTTGAGTGCGTTTGTCAATTCTGTGGACCACTCGTTGTAATTATCACCCGTAAACATCACAGATGTTATTAGGGCACCAGGATTGTCTGATGCATGTAGCGAATAAGGAGCTGACGAACCATTTTTACTTTGCTCAACTTGAGCCGATGAACTCTTACTTGCGGAAGAATCATCACCGTCAGACATGACTAAGAGAACTTCTCTAAAAAGACGATGAAAAAATTGATTCAGAATTTGATTTGCTCTGATACCATATAAGGTGAAGATTTGTATTGTGAACTATTAACTTGATGTTACATTGAGAAATTGCTCTGTTTATATATACAACGTAAAGAACGTAAACCGTAAGGGATAAGGACTCTTTGGAGTTATCTATAACTAATACTAGACTTTGACCCGCGCGCGGGTATATTTTTCAAAAATATGTTTCTATTTGTTTTTCATGTCAATAATATAAGGGCTAGGCAAAATACTCGAATCTGAAGAACCGAACCGATCTCGATCCAAAAAAGTAGTACCAAACCTAAACCGAAATTGATTAAATATCCGAATTATTCAAAATTTTGGTTTCTGGAGAACCGAAACTGAATCCGATCCGAACCGAAGTATTCCGGGTACCCGAATGCATCCGAAATAGATTTATATACTTATATATATTAATTATATTTAGATTTAATATATATAAAAACATCTAGAATATATATGATACTTTTAAGCTAGTTTAAACACTTGAAAATATATACAAATAATCAATAGTAAATATATAAAATAGTAAAAGTATACTTAAAACACCAAAAATACTTAAAATAATGATTGATTCTCTATCCAAATATTTGAACTAAAATAATTTATATGTTAAGTTTAGGTATTCTGACATATTCTATTCAAATTTATATTTAATATATTATTTTGTTTATAGTTTTTGAGAAATTTAAAGTATATAAATATATAATGAATTTTAAAATTTTAAAAGTAATTTTAATGGGTTATCCGAACTCGAATCGAACCCGCAAAAATCCGAAGCGAATCTAGACTGAAATTTAGAAATATTAGAATGAGGCTGAAATATTTGACCCCAGAAACCTGAAACCTAAAACCCAAACAGACCTGAACCGAACCCGATTCGGTACCAGATAGATAGGTTCTCACAATATAATGGACTTTCAAATTTTCTTAAAAATATAAGTCCATTACTTTTTTTTCTCTTAATATACTGTTATCCATGTTTCCGAACAATTTTTTTTTTTAAAACTACAATCTATGTTTCCAAACAAATCTTTTTTTTTTAAACTGCAATCCATTTTTCCAAACAATCTTTTTTTTAAACTATAATCTATGTTTCCAAACAAACTTTTTTAAAAAAATTGCTATACATGTTTTCGAACAAACCTAATTTGTACTTGAGTTTTAATAAGATAGATATATGTAAATCTAGCGTAGATACTCCTAAGTCGAAATGTAATGTATATGTTTTGTATTGTGAACTATTAACTTGATGTTACATTGAGCAATTGCTCTGTCTATATATACAACGTAAAGTACGTAAACCGTAAGAGATAAGGACTCTTTGGAGTTATCAACTAATATATATGTAAATCTAGCGTAGATACTCCTAAGTCGGAATGTAATGTATATCCTCCTAATAGTTACCTGACCTTTCTCCAAGCGCGATCGTTTCTTGACGTTCATCGGTGTCGTGTTGTTGTTAGCTCGTGAGTCAAAAGAGTCAAACTTCTGTTTCAGTGTGTGTATGGCTCCACCCGTAAATCGAAACATTCGGTTTCGGTATTATTTGGATTAATTGGCTTTTTATAAACAAAACCTTAAATCTCGACCGGTTTGGGAAAAAACCGGAATTAGAGTTAAATGGGCCTTTGCCGAAATTGGATCGTAACGTTATGAGGGCCACTATTTACGATTTTGGCATTTCCATCTTTTTTTTCTTTTTAGGAATTTCTTTTTCGACGACATCTAACAATATTAAAAGGGGAATATGAAGCTCTCTTAACATATCCATATCAGATGGAAAAATTAACCACTAATATTGCAGCAATCATCCATGTCATCTTTGATTAATCTTGATTTCGGCTTCGTATTTTGTTTTGGGTTTCTTCTTTTACCTTTCCTTAGTTTGTTTTAGGCTTCTTCTCTTAGCTTTGTCAACTCATTCTCTCTTCTCTCTTTGATGATTCCGCCGTTCTTCTCTTACCTTTCGACTTCCACATCTTCCATTACTCTTCTCTCCAAATCCGTTTCAACGCATACCTTCACCACTAACTGCTCTAATCAAACCTTGCTTGAACTCATTCAATGGATTCTTTTCATCTTTCTCTCCATTTGTCTATTTATAAATCTGTTTTCTTAGCTTATGTCTCGATTAAAATTGAAAAGCTTCTCTCAGACAATCATCCCGATGGAAACCAAAGGAAACTCTTCAATCTTCAGCGACCGCAAGACCAACAAGAAGACCGTCGCCTCCTCCGCGACTGCGAGAGCAAACGGGAAGTCCACCGCTTCCTACGCCATTGTGATGAAACCTAATGGGAAGTCTGCTGTTTCATCTGCCATTCTGATGAAACCAAACGCTTCTACCGCTCTCTCCTTCGCGCATGGCGACCAAGTGATGTTCTTCAGAAATGTTTCACTCCGCCCACACGAAGCCGACTTGAGGTTTCGTCTGATTCATTTCTGGGAGGCTCGAAATCCAAACACGAAAATCCTCATTGGACAGGAGATGCTCCTTATCGACGAAGAGGTTCATCTACGAATATTTTACTACTCTTCATCCTTCTTTAATATTTCTCGATTGAGATATTTCTATTAATCATCAATTTCAAATGATTTATAGGGAACTGTTATTCAAGGTTTTGTTCCAGCAGGACGGGTTGGGACATATAAACTGACACCAGGTTCTGTTTATAAACTGAGCAATTTTTTCGGCTCCAAAAACAAAGCTCAGTATCGGGTTACTGATCATAGCGCCACCGTTACATTCGCTTGGAATTCTGATTTATCGGCTCTTGAGAACCCTCTGGTTCCAATTCACGAAGATAGGTTCAAGTTCCATAGCTACGAAGAGTTTCAGGCCAACTGTGACCGCAAAGTTGACCTTTATGGTAAGCATTGTTGAACTATTGTTGGTGATTATACTTAAATCTTTAAGTTGACCTTTGAATTATTCTATCTCAGATTATGTTGGCCACATGAAGCTGGTGAATGGGCAGACTATCACTGGCCATACTGTCCTTGACAAAGTTGACATAGCAGAGAAGCGGCATCTATGTGTTCATGTTCAGACACATGAGTAAGTTTGTCCAATTGTCAGACACATTCTTTGTGTGTTATGCTTAACACATGATTTTAAACTTATGCAGCGCACCAGTGATGAAGCTCTATCTATGGGACAAGGCCGCGTCCGACTTCTGCCAGAAATTCAAATCGTATGGAAGCACTCCAAGCGTTCTTTTGGTCACCACAGTAACCCCTAAACATCTTGGAGGTTAGCATTTCACTAAACAACTGTATTAATTCATTATATTATTAAGATTAGATGAGACATTGATATACCATGTTAGGCCATTTAAATTCTATTGTTTCTCATCGTTTACCGTAATTGGTTGGTGTGTTCATATTTAGAACTTAGCTGTGGTAATTCAAACTGAACTGTATTAAGTCATTTTTTTTATTGTTAGGTGAGACAGTGATATAACATGTTACACCATTTGAATTCTATTGTTTCATCGTTTACGTATTTGGTTGGTAATAATCAATTCATGTGTTTTGAACATGAACCCTTGCTCTCACTTCTATGGCATCATCTCGAGTGTTTATGGATACCGATGTCCAGCCTAGCAAGGATTATCTTGGATGGTAGGCATTTTTGTATTCAATTATATTTTTCATGCAACTTCTGCTTTGACATTTCATGCGACTTCAGCTCTAACATTCTTTTGGCTTCTCATTTTTCTCAGGCTGAGCTCCAACTCAGATATTGCTAATAAGATTAATGCATAGGTTGTCACTAAGCCTTAGACATCGACTCTAGAGGAACTATTCTCCTACTTCAAGCAGGAAACTGCTAAGGTACATGAGTTGTTCTGTTTTCACATTCATTGTGATATGCTTGGGTATTAATGGAGTTTATTTTATTTTTCACTATGGAAGGTTGCTTGGTTTGAATGCACAGCAACTATAGATGATGTTGTCCAGGGTTCTGCTTGGTATTATATTTCATGCGATGAGTGTAATAGTAAGGCAGTCAAAGGGCTTACCTCTCTGATTTGTAACAATAAGAAGTGTGGAAAAAGTGAAGTTACAGGCGTTGCTCAGTAAGTGTTGTATACACAGTTTCATCTACCTTTTGCCAGCACTAATAGCTAATCTTCTCTCATTGCAGATACCTCACGAGGATTTCTGTTTATGATAAGAGTGAACAAGCAGTTTTGTCATTCTTGGTGATGCTGGCAAAGAGTTGACTGGAAAGCATGCATCAGAATTAATTGCCAGTTACTTTGAGGTAATTTGAAACCTGTCTATACATAGCTCCATATTATTTGAACTCACGTATATTTTACTTGAATGTTAGTCTAATGAGGGAGTAGGAGCTGACCATTGCATGTCGGTACCACATGCTTTACTTGATACAATAGGGCAGACACACAAATTCATTGTGAAAGTCTCAGATCATAATTTGACAGGGAAGACTCAAACCATAACTGTCACAAAGATACTCCCACCAGAAGCTCCACATCCTATAGCACCCTTGGAAGAAGACGCTATTCCAGTAACGTCCGATGATATCTTGAAGACTGGAAGTGAGGAATCCGGTCCTTCCAGAGGCTTTGAAGATTCTGCGGGTGATAGGGTTAGAAAAGCCTCTGAGAGTCTTGAATCAAATGAAGCCAAACATTCCAAGAGTGGCTAATATAGCTTCAACCTTTCCTCTTACGTAGTGATTGTTTTTGCTGCAGTTTAAGTTCCGTTTTTATGTTTACCTAATGACTTTGCCTTCTTTCCATTTCAATCTTCAGACTTTTGTGCATTGGAGATTTTTTGTTTCTTTGAATATAATTTTCATTATATGGTTTTTCTTATCTCTTTAAGCAATTTACTTGTTCTATTATGATATTTTTAATGGCACGTGATGATTAGCATATTTTCCTTTATACTATGTATCTGTACGTGATGATCCAAAATGGTCCGCTTGACATTAATGGACAATGTGTCTGCTTGGTTTAGAGACTTGCATAGCAAGACAGTAATGAAATACATATTTGTACTCATTACAAGCATCAATCCCAGAGTATTAAAAGGTAGTAATTATTAATTGTTTTAGGGATATAACTAGATGTTGTCTGCTCATAGAACAATTGATAAGAACATGATAGACGAATTAAACCAAAAAACTATAAATCATAGAATTTGATTCACATCGTTAACCTTTTTATTCTTACATGACTACAGGTAAACTGATTCTCGCCACAACCCCTGCTACTCGCTTTTACTGTGACAGCTCTATCGATCTCATACAAAGCTTCATCCGGAGAAACAAAGTTAGTAATCATTCTTGAAGTGGTTATCTAACCTGTGAGCCAAAGTCTACAACAATATTCTTCATCACTCAAAGAATAATATTTCACTTTCTATCAATAAATATTTATATATTTTCATTTTGGGAACTTTTTACATGTCCTGAACTTTTTGGTTATTGGATATTAAAAACTACAACGCCAAACCATTAAGTACCTTAACTCTTTCTGATTTTTTACAATATCACTTAGCTCTTTCGGTCCTAGAATACTTAAGACTAGAAGCCAAAAATGGAAAATGGCCGAAAATTAAAAATATGTTGGTGGGAGAGTTCGAACCCTGGTCCAGGATCATATACGAGGGCTACTCTACCACTAGAGTAAAGACACACTTTGAAAAATTTATGCCCGACATATTACATATAATCAACAGCCGGAAGACACTAGAATTTGTCAATCACGTCAATTCAGAAAGTTTGAGTGCTTCTTCTTCCTTTTAACGAGGGAAACTCGAGACTCTTCCTCTTCTATCTCTCCACTGTCTTCTCATCAAATCTCATCCGCCATGACTGAACAAAGTCATTCTTCTACTGATCGATCTAGACGTCGGAGGTTCAGTGAGGTCGATTATTCATTCGGAGAGCACTATCACTTCCGATCTCAAGTTCCATTCATATCGTTCAACGATCGTCTCCAAAGAAGCCGACTGTTATTCTCCAATACCGTTCCGACCATCGGAGGATATTCTCGCCGTCATCATAATGAGGAAGCGCTATCGGGTATCGTTATCTTTGTCTCCGAGGCTTTGTAGTTCATGTTTCTTTAGATCCTAAGGATCCCGTTTTAGATGATGTGTTTAGGATTATCGATAGCATAGGATGGTCTTACACTGTGATGCATGTGCATCCATTCTGTCCTAGGGTTGTGAGAGATTTTATCTCAAACAAACCCTTCAACGATGAGGGTGCTCTATTCGGGGATATGTGTTCCAGTTTACCCCTTCGGTGATCAACCGATTGATGATGACACCATCTGTCGAACACTCTTTTGAGTGGAAAGAAGTTGATCTGAATCAGGCCATCTCACACCTCACTGGAGGCCAATGCTCTGGATGGACGGGATTCGATCTCAATGCTTTGCCCAATCCCTTCCAAGTTCTATACCGTGTTTGTGAGCTGAATTGGCTTCCAGGTCCTGACTCTGATTCAATGATCAAAAACCGACTCTGCCTTCTTTATGCTGTTGCCAATCGCAACAATATTAACTTTGGTCATCTTGTGTATGACCAAGTGGTCGAGATGACCCGCAAAACAGACTGGGACACAAACCTGATTTTTCCAAACCTCATATATCAACTCTTGATGCTTCAAAAAGAGGTTCCTTTGTTACCAGGAGACGAAGAACCTATTGGAAGAGGTCTCCCTATGTATGGATTAGCAGGTGACACAAGTGGACCAAGGGGACATATATAGTAGGCTGTATTAGTTTAGCAGCCGAGTGATTTTTTGTAAGGTCCATCACTCTTTCACGAATGTGACTAATATATGATCTTTTTGTCAAGTAACTTGTGTCTGAATCCTCTATCAAACGGTTGTAATCTCAATGACAGTTATGTTTTTGGTATGATGTTATTGACCAACATAAATTTAGGATCACAACAAATACTAACGTCTTTGAAAGTTACATATTTATTCAAGCCTTGACAAACGTGATTGGGGGCATAATTTTATCACCTAGACGTCAAGTCAAATTCAAGTAATTAAATACTATCTTCTTCCAAAAACGTAAGGAAACAACATATATACGGTTCCTCACTCCTAAAGAATAAATTCATTCTTTAAAAATAAACCAAAGCAAGGAAACACTTAACTTCTACTTCCGCATTTTTTTAGCGTAAAACTTCCTCTCTCACATGTTCCAAATCAGTTTAGAAATCATCACTGGAACCGTTAACTAAGCTCATATCAGTCAATCCTCCAAAAAACAGTGTAAGTGTAGGAATTTATAATAAACCAACAAAATACAATACCTATTCCAAATTACTAATTTACCATCGGATTGAATCTAAGGATCGCCATATCAACAGAATGGAGAACCCACCTCCTACCCCCTGTCCAAATTGCAGGTAACACAAATCCTTATTCCAGTTTGTGTGCGTTCGCTCCTTAGATAATTTATAATAATATTTTTTTTTAATTATATAATTATGTGTTTTTACATAAATAATTATATACATTTAAAAATTATTGATTGTTTACGTTATAATCATAGATGTTAGATATGCTATATTTTTGTATATTTATATTTATATTTTACAATTATATGGAAATCAGAATAATAGAGAAATATTCACAAATTATTATCCCAAAATTAGTGCTGTTTATTACATAAATACTTTCCTTATCACGAAATATAATCAATGCACGGGTCACCAATTACATATATACTTTCCTTATAACTACAATAATGAATAGACACATTTAAAATGTATATAGAATGATATGGCTGTATTAAGTATATGATTATAATTGAGAACACTGCATTTAGGTTGGTAGGTTTATGGTATTTGTGGTTTTTATTGGCGAAGAACATAGTGTATGTATAGAGTACTCCTAAGCCTTGATGAGAAAGCTATGAGTTATTGCCAAGCAGTAGATACACAAAACTTTTATTATATTAAAGAATAAATTTCTGCGTAAATGATTCATAATTAGCAATAACAATATAGAAAACTTTCACTTAAGACAATAATTTCAAATGAGGAGGCGATAAAATTGCATCATTATCATTTTGTTTCAAGTAATTAAAATATAGAGCAAATTAATTATATGGTTCAAGTTACTGGTTATAAAATTCGACCAACAATTTTTTTTTACATTAATTCATCATTCTTTTTTTGTGAAACTTATGAATCCCCTATATACCATAGATCATGTCTGTTAAAAATTGGTTGTTTGTGAATTATGTAGTGGTGAACCTCTGGCACATAGATCCCATAGACCATGTATGTTAAAAATTGAAAACAAAATCAACACCGGGTCATATTGGTTTTAAGTAACCATACAATACAATAGTACACTAAACCAATGATATTAAAATGGTTACTGATCAAACAAAACGCATCATAATAAAGTCTTTAACCGATGACAAAAAAAGTCTTTAACCACAAATCTAAATGGCTGAAACAGATGGTGATATGTATAATTACACCATTGTATTAATTTTAATTATTCTAAATTGTTATATCTATTTTCTAATGATCTTTTTTCATTGCATATTTTAATATTATTTTTCACACATTTTATTTTTTAATGATAATATTTTTATTTAATTACTTAAATTCATATATTTTTAATGATACTATAAATATAAAGATATTCCTATTGTCATGTAAATATGATGAAATTTCAAGGGCAGAAACCCAAATTTTCAAAATAAGATCATGCTTTAATAGTATAGATATCAAACGACCTGCAAAGCAACCGAAGAGAACTCATCCCTAGCGAAGAGGATGACATCTGCGCAATTTGCCACCACGAGCTTGGCGCATATGGAGACTTGAACTCTTTGGTTTGCAACCATTCCTATTATCACCAATGCATTTTAGGCTGGATCAAGATCACCTTAACAGGAAAACCCTCTAGTAAACTATAAAATATGCTAACCAAACTGTTAGACTTCATGTCCATATGAAGAAAAGAAAAGGACGACTGACATCAAGCACTACGGGCAATATTATATAGTTTTATATTTTAGTCCAAAGTACATGTGTAAGTTTAAAAAGTGCTAAAACTCTCATGCAGCCGTCAAATATTTTTGAAGTAAGTTGCGTAATTCATTTGGTTCCGAAACCATATTTACTAATTGAAAACAATCTCTTTGATAAAACATGAATTGTCAAAATACAATGAATAAAATATGGATGAAACTACGTTAGCGGGAGGGGGAGGCAGCTGCCCTAGTAATTTCAAATATTAAACAATTTTATTAGCTAAATAACCAAATATTCATTGGTTTAGTTGGTGTTAACCCCCAATAAAAATTTGTCTGTGTCCCCGAGCAATGGTTGTTTGATTCTCGATTGGATGTATTTTTGATTTTTTTAATTAAAATATATTATTTTCAATTAACATCAAGAGTCCATTACATAATAGATCACATTTTGTCTTTTCCATTATATTGAGTGCCACTTCCTGCTCGCGGTGTACATTCTCGTGGACAAAGAGAGAGTGTAAACAGTTTGGCCCCTAATGAAGTGAAAGAATGAATTTTTTTATAGTTAATTAGCTCAATATACACAAATAAATGTCATATTCAAGGATGGAAAATTGAAGTAAATAGTGAAAAGTAGGTGTAAAATGACTTAGACAACATTTTTAGTTGAGCTAAATTACTCTAAATAGATAAGGTAGATCTAGGGCCTAGACTTAGACTAAGACATATATTATGATTTGATTAAGATTTTGTAAGTAATATATAATTTGTGTATGTATAGATATAACTTTGGGTTTAGACCCAAACACAAAACTATTAGAAAAACAATTTCTCTTTTTTTTTCATGTTTCTCGCCTCCTGTCAAAATTTTAATTTAAAGAAAAAACGAGTGATTTTACTACAAAATCACAACTGAATCAAAATTATTTTATATCGTTCAGGGTTATGCTATCTCACAGCCTGATACTTCATGTGCTACACATATTATCTTTACCAATATGTATTTTATTGTTTATTAGAAAGTAAAAATAGCCGGCTAAATCGAATAAGGATCCAAAATTGAAAAGTGTAGCCATATACTAAAATGTGTGTTAATATTATTTTGTGGTATTGCACATGTTTGTTTATGTATTCATATTCGATTAATTATAATAAAAAATATATTTTTTATATATTCATATTGTGCTAAATCAAATAAGGATGAAACTATTTAAAACTAAAACGATAGACATAAATATGTAACAATCAAGATTAGACGATTCTGATATAGTAATACCAATTATTCAGTTATTTCTAACTGTTATTGAATATTTAAGTTAGTGGTCGGTTAGTTATATGAATGAATGTTAAACTCAATTATTATCTCTACACGCTAAATCTTAAACCTAAAATCCAATGAAATTTCTTAACACTATACGAAAGAGTAAACTCTAAACCCAAATGATAAACACTAAACCTTAAAATCATGATTAACCCTAAAGCCAAACCCATAAGATAAACTCTAAACCATAAACAAGAAATCCTAAACCTAAAACCAAATTCATGTGATAAACTCCAAACCAAAGGATAAACCCAAAATCCTAAACTTTAAATCCCAAGGATAAACCCTAAACTCAACACACATATGAAACCCAAGGGATGAATACAAAACCCTAATCCCAAAGGATAAATACTAAACTTTAAACCCAATGGATAAACAATAAACCATAAACCCAAAGATAAACCATGCTCCAAAAGGTTAACCTTAACTCTATATCCAAGGATAAACTCTAAATCCTAAATTTTAAATTTAAAAGATAAACCCTAAATCCAAAAGATAAACCTAAACTCAAATCCTTATGATAAACACTAAACTCATAGGATAAACACTAAACCCAAAGATAAATCCTACTCAAAAAGGTGAAGCTTAACCCTATTTCCAAAAGATAAACTCTAAACCCAAGGGATAAACCCTAAACCATTAATCCAAACTCATATGATAAACACTAAACACAAAGGATAAACACTGAACCCTACTCCCAACGGATAAATACTAAACTCTTATCTCGAAGATAAACCATATTCCAAAGGGTGAACATTAAATCTATATCTTAAGGATAAACCTAAACAATAAATCACGACAATCATTATAGGGATAAAAGAAACAATATCCAGTTAACACATTTATTGTACGACCAATACTTCTTTAAACTTGAATGATATAACACATACATTTGATTAACAGATATTTCATATATAATATGTTAAGTAATGTATACTAGTTATCCGGAAATCAATATTGTTAGTTGATTTTTTCGATCAGTGATCTGTTATAAATATAGATCTCAACCCAAAGATTATTCGAGTAGATAATGTGATGTTTGTTGGTTCACTCAAAGAAAATAATATATGTAATGCAATTGGGTTTAGAAACTTTTAACCGGCTAACATCCATTTTCAATTATATACTGGGAAGATAATATTTTGTTACATGTGTAATATTTGGTTTGGGGTCTCTAATTATACCCGACATTAATCGAAAAACCAACTAACAATAATGATATATGAATAGTCTGTATTATTTTTGTTTAGGCTTTACGGTTTATCATTTGGTCTTAAGGTTATTCTTTAGATTTGAGGTTTAGTTTTTAGTGTTTATAGTATGGGTTTAGGTTAAGGGTTTATCTTTTGGATTTAATATGTATCCTTTTTTAGTGTTTATAGTATGGGTTTGGGTTAAGGGTTTATCTTTTGGATTTAATATGTATCCTTTGGGTTTATGATTAAAAGTTAGAGTTTAGGGTTTATCTTCTAAGTTTAAGGTTAAGGGTTTGGGTTTAAGATTTAAGTTTATCCTTTGGATTTAGTGTTTAGGTCTTAAGGTTTATAATGTGGAGGTAAGAATTTGGTAAAACATAATAGTAGCTCTCAAACATGTAATTGAAATAGTTGTTAGCTTGATAAAACTTTATAAGAACAACGAAGTTTTAATATTGGTTGTAAATGGCGATTAAATCATAATGTAATAAGTTATCCTAAGTCTTCTTCTGGTTTTCTTTATATATCATGACCAACACTCTTTGTGCCTTAGTATCTAGGAAAGATGAAATTGCAAATATATATATTTTTAAAATAACTAAATTATCACACCAAAAAATTAATATTATTAAATATGTAATCACTCTATTCATTCTTTACAAATCTCTCTCTCTCTTTTTAAATAATGGTGACACTGATTGTGGTTACCACCTATGACTGATATCTGATCAGTAATATGCCAATGTTTCTCGATATGTCGGGATGGACCACCAGACCCACTTTTCCTCCACACATATGACATACTTTACTCGAAGCATAATTTGCAAGATCAACAATATATAGTGGATGTACTTCACCTACTGCAAATGACAATAAAACTATTGGCAAGCTAAAACTACTCAAAATAAAAGCATTAAATATAATACAAAAAACATATCAATACCACATGGGTAATATATTACTTAACCATTAATAACTTATGTTAGATGACTAATTATCATATTATCATAGAATTTCTATTTGATATATCATATTAACGTTTAAACTTATTATAGATATCGCCATATAGTATTTGAAGAATTTAGCATACTCAATACAAAATAGTTGTAATATCCTTATATATAAGGTGGCCATTTTAGTAGAGGAAAGGCAAAGCTTCTAATAAACTACGCAAAGATAATAAATGTATTAGCCAGCTAAACCATGGCATGTCTTGTTTTAAAAAAAGCCTCGTTACCAAAGCTGGATCGAGATGTGCATGGAGGATAAGACGCGTTGTCTTGATCACAGAGGAGTGATCCGGAGAATCTTTGGATGTAAATACGAAATAAAAATATTTTTTTGAGATTGTGGTGTTGAATAATGAAGCATTGTTGAATGATTATGGAGTAAAAAAAATATTTTGTGTAGATTTATCATGTAGATGAAAAAGAACGAGATGAAAAGATTAGAATGAAACTATGAATATTGAGAAATAATGTGAGAGAACAAATAAAGTGATGATTAATTTTGGACCTTATATGTTATATGTATATATACATTGTGTGTAGTATGTTAAATTGTAATTTTTTTAATTTAAGTTTTGACACTGTAATATTTGTTCTTATTTTTTACACAAGCCCATTTTAGATTTTTTTTTAAATTTTGTTATTTATTCTAAAACATTAATATATTATGTTAAGAAATTTGATGTTGATGATGTCTTTACCATTTTTAATTAAGGGATTTTTCAAATATGACCTAAAATTTCAAGTCAAACAAAAAAATAATCTATGTTTTTTTTTAACTGTTTTTTTTACCTATTCACTCTAGAAGTTCGAGTTATTCACGAAAATACCTTTGTTTTTTTTCTTCTTTTTCGAAAATGAGTCTTTTACCTTATAATGGCATTATTTTGAATTTTTTTTTGATTTTTAGTGGTAAACCCTCTCAACTATGTTTATTTAACATAGAAACCCTTAAACTAAAAATTTACCGGTAGTAATGGTAATTATGACCTGATAGGGTTTAATTCATTAAATAAAGTTAGTTTGAGAGTTTTTTCGTTAAATACTTAGTTTGAGGGTTTTTACCCAAAACAAATTTAGTTGAAGGGTTTTAACTATTAAAAATCCAAGTTTTTACTAAAGAATCCATATGCGAATGCGGGCTTCGTTTCCTAGTTATTTTTAATTATTAATACCTCCAATAAAATATATTTCTGGATCTGTGGCTAAATAAAATCCATGTGACCGAACTGCGTACCCAATTACACTCTGAAAGGACACACGGTCGAGTCACTTCACAACTTTGGACCCAATACGAACGAAGGACACATGCATTTCCATCTTTACTGCCCAGAGGTTACGAAGTAGTCTACACTTAGTAGTCGGCATAAAAAAACAGAGCATAAACTGCTTACAAGTGATGTTTTCTTGATTCAAGACTACTTGCAAGATATGAAAACGAAAAGCCAAAAAAGACTACTTTCGAAAATATGAGATGAGTCAAGCTGCCTAGTTTACAAACACCAGCATATTTTAATTTTCTCTTCTATACTCACTCCGTTTCAAAAAGATACATATTCTAGAAAAAAAATTTGTTTCAAAATGATTTATTTTTTTAATTTTCAATACACCTTTTATCAACTAATAATGATTAATTATAAATTTCAAGAAAATTAATTTTATTTTCATTTTCTGAATTTTTATGAGCTTAAAATTATAGAAAATAGATAATCACAGAAAATTATGCATTAAATATTGAAATTTAATATATTTTTATTAATCTTTGTGGAAAAAAAAACTAAAACATGTATAATTTTTAAACGGAAAGAGTATATGTTTTCTATTGTCAACAATTTTTAGAATAGTAAAGTTAGTCTATTTATATCTCTATGTATGTATGTGTCAGCTTATTGTTTTAACTTTTAACAAAAAAAAATATTTGTAAAAAAATATTAAAGAAACATGTTAAATCGTATAAATAATTTTGTGTGTTTTAAACAATATGTTAATTTATATGTCAAAATAAATATTTAAATATAGGGCAAATCTCCAAAATAGCACATTTCTAAGTTTATATCACAAAAATAGCACTCTAAAACCAAAATGACCAAAATAGCACATTTCTAAGTTTATCTTTTGAAAATTTTAATTTTTTTATTTTTCAAAATTTGAAATCTTATCCCCAAAACCTCATTTCTCAACTCTAAACCCTAAACCCTAAACCCTAAATTCTAAACCCTAAACCCTAAACCCTAATCCCTAAACCCTAAACTCTAAACCCTAAACCCTAAACTCTAAACTCTAAACCCTAAACCCTAAACCCTAAACCCTAAACTCTAAACTCTAAACCCTAAACTCTAAACCCTAAACTCTAAACCCTAAACCCTAAATTCTAAACCCCATCCTTTAACTCTAAACCCTAAATTTGTGACTTTTGATAAAACATTAAGTGCTATTTTTGTGACTTTTGACCTTGAGTGCTAGTTTGGGAACAAAAACTTGATTTAGTGCTATTTTTGTCTTTTTCTCTTAAATATATTCTATTTTACATAATTTATTTTTATAATAAAGTATTTTTAATTGTAAATAACTCCAATAAAATATATTTCTGGATCCGTAGCTAAATAAAATCCATGTGACCTAACTACCCAATTATACTTTGAAAGGACATACAGTCGAGTCACTTCACAACTTTGGACCAACACGAATGAAGGACACATGCATTTCCGTCTTTATTGCCCAGAGTTTACGAAGTAGTCTCCACTTAGTAGTCGGCACAAAAAACAGAGCATAAACTGCTTACAAGTGATGTTTTCTTGAAGAGCAAGTGTTGATAAAAAAAAATGATCAAGACTACTTGCAAGATATGAAAACGAAAAGCCAAAAAGACTACTTTCGAAAAGATGAGATGAGTCAAGCTGCCTAGTTTACAAACACTGCGCATAGCCGTTACGCAGAAACATAGAAGACCATACCATCAAGCGGAATGAGTGATCCCTTGGGGCATTCAGAAAAGACAAGAAACAAAAGAACAACAACAGATTATTGTTTAAGCCCCAGAGATGTCCTTGGAACACTTGGAGAATGTGAACACAACTTGAAGAAGGACAAGAGTATAGATGGAAAATTTAGACAGATACCAGCAGAAATAAGGTTAAAAAACCAAGTATTTACGTGAATATCGTCAACCATGTCCACATCCAAAGTAGAAAGAAGCTCCAACAAGAACATACCAAACATAAATTTGACTTGACAGAAAGGTGCTTTTAAATGTTAAAAAAATTACAGTGATGTTTCTAGTGACTGAGAATCTATAAGATATTCAACAAAAAGGATGCATTGGCTCTGTCCTTATGCCATTTGTTTTGCTGCTAGTAGTGGGTAGAATTCTAGTCCGGCCTCAAATCATCACCATGTCATATATTTGCTGAAACGAAATGGGAGCAAAAGTAGTGGTGACATAGTGGGCCAATACACAATTGTGATTGTTTATACCAGAAAGTAAGGTTTTTTGAAGGTGGTTTTAGTGTTAAAGAGGTTGAAAAACAGATATCTCAATTAGTAAAGGGAAAGAATGTGTGTGTGTGTGTCCCCAATAGACTATAATAATTGAGTCTTTATGGAGCCCTGTGCCACACAAACCCTCTTTTCTCACGTGCTCCCAATCACATGTAACACTATTTGGAGTCAAGATCACGAAACTTAAAGTGTAATGTATTAAAAATAATAATCAAAAGATTATGATGAAAAAAGAAAGTGTTCAACTTGGAATTACTTTTTTTTCAAAGATAAAGTTAAAAAAGAAAAGCTAACTTCCCCCAAAGCCTATGTTTTTGAAAGGTTTTTCCTCCACACTGCCAGAGACAGAGAGAGTGTCTGCTCTGTGTGTCTGCAGAGACTTTGGTCTTCTTGATGGGTACCTCGGACAACCCTCCTCCTGCTCATGTTCCTCCCACCAGCTTCTCCAAATCCTTTACCACCCGGTTCTCTTCTCTCTCTCTCTCTCTCTCTCTCTCTCTCTACATGTCCAGGTTTGTTCCTTTTTTTGAAATCAATGTTTTACTAATGAATGAAGGATATTGCAGCATATTCTCCGATGTTGCGGGAGATATAACAATTGTCGTAGATGGAGAGCCTTTTCTACTACACAAGGTTAGTGATTACACACACACATACACAGTTCAACAAAATTCAATTAAATGGTAATTTTCAATATTGCAGTTTCCTCTGGTGGCTAGGTGTGGAAAGATCAGGAAACTGGTGGCAGAAGAGATGAAAGAGACTTCAAGAACCCTCTCCCATACAGAGCTCCCAGACTTCCCAGGCGGGTCACACACCTTCGAGCTCGCCATGAAGTTCTGCTACGGCATCAACTTCGAGATCACCATCTCCAACGTGGTCGCTCTCCGCTGCGCAGCCGGTTACCTCGAGATGACAGAGGACCACAAAGAAGAGAATCTCATCGCACGGACCGAGACTTACCTCGAACAAGTCGTGTTTCGAAGCCTGGAGAAGTCGGTGGAAGTCCTCTGCTCCTGCGAGTTGTTGCTTCACCCTCACGACATAGCCGAAGCTTACCACGTCCCCGAAAGGTGCGTGGAGGCCATAGCTATGAACGCATGTAGAGAACAGCTAGTGCTGGGACTATCACGTCTTAACAGAACCAGCCAGAGAGGAGACTCTCCACCAGAGTGGTGGATCCAAGACCTCTCTGCTCTAAGGATCGATTATTACGCACGTGTTGTCTCCGCCATGGCGAGAACAGGCTTGCGGTCCGAGAGCATCATCACTTCTTTAATGCATTACTCTCAGGAGTCTTTAAAAGGCATCAGAGACCGTCAGGAACGTACCAAGCTCGACTCAGGCACGATTGAGAACGAGCAGAGGAACGTCGTTGAAGCCATCGTTAGCCTTTTCCCCAACGACAAAGTCCCTCTGAGTTTCCTCTTTGGGATGTTGAGGGTTGGGGTTACTATAAACGTTTCCGTCTCTTGCAGGCTTGAGCTCGAGATGAGAATCGCTCAGCAGCTGGAGAGAGTCTCGCTTGATGATCTACTCATACCTGTCGTCCGAGATGAAGAGTCCATGTACGATGTGGACACGGTTCATAGGATACTCGTATGTTTCTTGAAGAGGATAGAGGACGAAGAACGTAACGAAGATGACAACGAGACTGAGAGTCTGATTGATTCCACGTGTCACAGCTCGTTACTGAAAGTGGGACTGATCATAGATGCGTATTTGGCAGAGATCGCACCAGACCCGTTCCTGAGTCTAAACAAGTTTACCGATTTGATAGAGATTTTGCCGGATTACGTGCGTGTCACGCATGATGGTCTCTACAGAGCTATTGATATGTTTCTTAAGGTACTACTAGCATTGAACATCTCTGGTGTTTTTGTAAGAATCTCGTATTGATGTTTTTGTAATGATGTTTAGGGACATCCGTTGCTGACCGAACAAGAATGCAAAAGTCTCTGCAAGTTCGTAGACACGAAGAAACTTACACAAGAAGCATGCAGCCACGCGGCTCAGAACGACCGGTTACCGGTGCAGATGGTTGTTCGAGTTCTTTACTCGGAACAGCTGCGTCTGAAGAACATTGTGTCAGGAGAGTCAGGGATGGTAATGTCGTCTCAGAAACTCAGCAGCGGGGTCCCGAGCGGAGCAACGTCTCCGAGAGACACTTACGCATCGTTGAGGAGGGAGAACAGAGAGTTGAAGCTGGAGATCTCGAGGGTGAGAGTGAGACTGAGCGAGTTAGAGAAGGAGCAGGTTTTGATGAAACAAGGGATGATTGAGAAGTCAGGTCATGGTGGAACATTGATGACCTCACTTTCCAAAGGGATTGGGAGGATGTCTATATTTGGTGGTGGAGCTAAAGAAGAGAAACGACGTAAGGCTAACCGCAAAAACAGGCCAAGGTTGAAGGGCAAAACCGGTATTAACCGAACAGAGTCTATGTTTTAAAAAGGTGGCTAGGGAACACTTAATAATATCATGTATTCTTAACAAAGTCTATGGCTACTTCTGAGTGTATATCTCGTGATCAGAACTTGGAATGTGATTTATCAAATAATATTATAGAACAAAAATTGACATTAAAATGTTATTATTAGAAGAAGTTTATTCTCTTTGTCATGAAGAAAAGGATGAGAGACAAGTGATGATCATGTCGCTTATTATGGGCTTAAGCAAGAGAGTGGGCTTAGGTTGGCGAGATCATGCTCTTGAGGTTTCAGGAGCTCCAACGAGGCGTGTTCGGATCTGTGGAGATGAAAATAAAACTGATTAATTTGAGAGGTTGTGAGCATGATGAGAAAAAAAGAAGAATATTCCAAACCTGGGGAAGCTTCTGTCTGAAGGCGACGTCTAGGCGTGCGTCTAAAGTATTCTCGCAGACAATCTTTCCATCTTGAGATGCCAGCACCACCCCGCCCGAGCTTCACCATCAAGACACCCTCATTGCTCATGTGGATGATATTACGTGACAAGCGAGAAAGACAGATTGAAACGATGGAAGAAGTTTACCAGTGAGGGTCATGTGAATCAGGTTGCTTAGGATTAGGAGGTGGAGGGAGGAACACTTTCTCGTCGATGGTTATCTTAGGAGACGCGACTTTCGCTTTATCTGCATACTGTTTCTTAGCATCCTCGATGATTGACTCAACAACCTTCTTGTCCATCTCTCTGCATCTCAGCAGCACTGATGGCTCTTTCAGCCGCAGCAAACTCTTACGTACATACACCACAGTGATAACTGTTAAGGACTTGTTGACAAGGATAATAAGTATATATAGAAAGATAAATCAATACCTCAACGATGAGAGCCTTGAGAAGCTTTTTGTACGCGTTCTTGTCGTTGGAGACACGAAGAAGGTCCTTAGCCGCAGAGTCTTTCATGGAGGTGACAACGTCATCTTGTGCTTGAAGGTACTTAATCCTACTAGCATTCAGCTGCGTCGAGTAGTCGCTAAAGAGAGAAATGGAATTAGTCTGAAGCCTGAGAGCAAGAAGATGAAAGTGATATAAACAAAGAAGAAGCTTACATGCGCTTGCGGATATCGACCTGCTTGAGCTTGCGATCATAATCTTGACGGAGCTTACGCTTGGCAGTCTCGAGAAGCTGAAGTCTCTCTATGTTGAATTCCTCCTCAGCGGAGATTGAGATCTCGTTAGCTTTCTCTTCCGCCTCTTGCCGGATGAACCGGACCATCTGTTGTATCTGCTTTGACACATCTGCGTCGTTCATATCTCTCTCTCTCACACACAAACAAAAACAATCACAAACTTCCTTCTCAAACTCTATTTTATAACTCTTGCGAGAGGAGCTAGACCCCACTTTTTGGTGCCAAAACTTCGTTTTCATGGACCATTGACTCTTTCTTTATATCAAATCACTACTATTTTTGGAATCACAGATTGTGAAGAAGTAGTCTTGTTTAGAAAAAAACATGAATAAGGTCGACAAAACCCAATAACATATTATTAATTTGGTTATGTAATGTAAGATATAAGATTATATCTAAGTTTTTATGCCAGAAATTAAAAGCTTGTCTTCCCTCACTTATTTCGGAAATCACTTATTTCGAAAATACAATCGGTTTTTGTGTTTGGAAGATTGATCTCTGACAATATCCTCATAGCTCAGGAGATGTTTCATTGTTTGAGGACTAATAAATCATGTCAGGATAAATTTATGGCCATGAAAACGGATATGAATAAAACTTATTATAAAGTTGAATGGATTTTTATAGAAGAGCTACTGTCCAAGATGGGGTTTGATCATCACTGGACACAACTAATGATAGAATTTATCTCTTTGGTACAGTACATAGTCTTATTGAATGTCAACCAAAGGGACACATAACTCCACAGAGAGGTCTACGCAGAAGGATCATTTATCTCCTTATTTATTTAATATGTGTACAAAAACATTTATAGCAAATATTAAAAAGGCGGAGAGAGAGAAACAACCGAGGGGCACAAAGGATGCAAGGGCTTGTCCCCCAATATCCCATTTCCTCTTTGCAAACGATAGCCTTTTCTTCTGCAAAGCACAAAGAGAGGAATGTCAAACCATTCTCAGGATTCTAAAGGAATACGAAGTGGTATCGGGTCAGCAGATAAATTTTGAAAAATCTCCGATTCAATTTGGTCACAAGATTGAAGAACCCATCAAATAGAAACTATGGGAAATTTTAGGGGTACATAATTTAGGCGGTATGAGATCTTATTTGGGAATTCCTGAGAATTTGGGAGGATAAAAAATACAGGTTTTTGGTTTTGTTCAAGATCAATTGAATAATAGAGTAAAGGGATGGATTTTCAAGTTGTTTACCAAAGGGGAAAGAAAATGATTATAAAATATGTGGTAACGGTTTTGCCAAACCATGTAATGTCCTGTTTTCGCATACCAAAAACGGTAATAAAGAAGCTAACAAGTGCAGTGACACAATTTTGATGGAGTCCGGAGGGCAATACTAGAGGTATGCACTGGAAATCATGGAATAAACCATGTATCCCCAAGGATGAATGAGGCTTGGGTTTTAATGACCTCACAAATTTAAATACAACCATGCTTGAAAAGCAATTTTTGAGATTCATCGACAAACCAAACACACTTTTCTCTCGCGTGTTCAAATGACGGTATTTCAGGAATGCATCACCCCTAGAACCAATTAGATCGTACTCGTCGTCCTACGATTGGCGCAGTATTATCTCTGCTAGATTTTTTGTTAACAAATGACTAATCAAAAGGGTGGGATCAAGATCTTCTATCTCCATATGGAATGATCCATGGCTCTCATCCACTCGCCCGAGACTAGCAAATAAAAATCAGCACAATCTTTACATGGACCTTACAATGGATTCTCTCATCAATGTAACATCAAGGACATGAAATTTACAGGTCATTCAGACTCTGGTGGATCATGAAGATGTTAAAATAATTGAAAGTATACTATTAAGCCGAATTCAGACAGCAGATCGCGATGGATGACATTTTACTAATAATGAGAGATATATAGTTAAATCTGGATATCAAATTGAACGTGTGTACCCAGACATAAAAAGAATGTTACCAGATTTTGGTCCATCGATCTCTCCTCCGAAGGCTTTCTGCTGGAAGGTTTGCTTTCAACCTAAGATGAAACATTTTTTGTGGCAACTAGTATCATGATGTATAGAGGTTAAGAAAAAAAATTAAGAGCAAGAGGAATACAAGGGGATACAATTTGTGCACGATGTAAAGCACCTGAGAAATCCATAAATCATGTATTTTTTGAATGTCCACGGCGGTTCAAGTTTGGGCACCTCACGAATTCTTTCGAATCCAGACATCTTTCCCACTCAATCACTTTTTGCGAATATGGATTATTTATTTTGGAGAGTTTCTCCGGAATTGGAATGCCATCAATTTGCATGGATCTTATGGTACATATGGAAATGAAGAAACAACAAAATTTTTAGTAATTTAGACATTGATCGTAGAGATACTCTTAAACTAGCAGAAATTGAGTCTTTACTTTGGGCTGTGGCGCAGATCTCAATTACATGGAGAATCGAGCAAACTCGATTACCAGTAGAAGTGATAGTACCGGATATCCCAGGTCGATGGTGTTTTACGGATGGAACATGAAAAAATCAGAATGTATATTAGGGACAAGGGTGGTATATCATACTGGAAGGTTTTGATGGTTCAATAGGAGCGAGGAATATGCGAGCGAGTCAGTCGCCACTTCACTTGGAGATAGAGGCTTTTATTTGGGCAATGGAGTGTATGAAGAATCTAAGACAGTTTAATGTTACATTTGCAACGGATTGTTCTCAGTTGGTGAAGATGATTTCGAAACTAGAAGAATTGTCAGCCTTTGCAAGTTACTTAAAAGCCATGTTCGAAACTACGTTAGACGTAACGCGTGCGGTTGGATAGGGCCTAGCGCCGAATCAATTAATCGGAGATTATACAGGGATTAATCGGGGCGTAATTTTAGATTATTTATATACGTTTTATGGATTTATATTTTAAATATGTAAACTAAGAACAATAAACTCGCATGGTTCAGTGGCTAGACTCATTTATTGGTACGTACAGGTCATGGGTTCGAGTAAATGAAAGCTCTTTTTCTCTATTTTCTAACGTTTTAGGTTAAATGAAAGCGAAATGACGAAAATAACCCCGTCTCCTATCTTAAACCTGCGAATTTTCAGACACAACTATTTCCATGTTTTTTTCTTGCAAATCTTATAGGTTTCAAACAATATATAACAAATCTATTGTGAAACACTTACCTACAGACTTCAAATCACCAGAATACTGATTTCTTGAACTTTTCCGAGTAACTGACCGCCTAAGGCCAAATCGCGGCGGTTCCTGGCCGCAACGCGCTTTTCCGGCGAGTATCCTGCCGCCTAAGCTGCGTTTTCGAACATGGCTTAAAAGAGAAATGTTTTAAAGAGAAGTTTCAACAACTCAGAGCTCATTCATATACCACGGACGCATAATTCAAGGGAGAACAATATTGCACGCAGTGCAAGAAAGCAATCGTCGTTTGTTGTCCATAAGAATGCGGAGCTACCAGTTTGGTTCCCAGAATCTACATGATTCTTTTAAGTTGACAAAAAAAATTGGCTTTACTCTTCATGAATATTTTATTACTAATTAAACAGGCTGTTTTGGTGAGCATAACTCCATTTTGGCAAGTTAATGCTTTAAATTCTAGGTGAAGAAACCTAAGTTACTCGTGTTGCTTTTGTTGTTAGCGGAAAGAATTATCAAAAAGCTTGGAGATGCCATTGCAGATATTATTGTTATTGCTTAAAGATTTTACCTTGTCCCATGGTGCATGCATCCTTAGTACAATCACTGCCTCTACAACATCTTCCACTATAAACGAGCTACCATTATATGCAACAACAACTCTTATAGATCACACGAGCAATCGACAAAAATGAAAAAAAAAAAAAAAATTGTAGACCAATGAGGAACCAAAAAGCCAGCAATATAAGAATATAAACATAATCATAAGAATAATTAATTTGCTCATGTGATTGCATAATGTAACAAAACTGAAAAAATTAAATGACGTATAAGGTGAGATTCAGCTTATTCAAAACTCAAAAGATGTTGATGTAACATGTGTGCTTAGTAGTTTTAATGATGCTGAGACATAAGCTGTTAAATTTAAATTCAAATTAACGTTCTTCTTACTATAACTTTAAACTTTAAAGCTGTTAAGTTTAACTGAGTTGCTACAGTTATCGATTACAGTTTTCTTCATGCTTCTTATACCAGACTTCTCACTTACCATACTGTAGCCACTGGAATTTCTTCTGCAAGCAGTTTAGTAAACATTCTTCTTACTATATGTCTAATCAAACAAAACCATCACATATTGTTGTAGCGACCACTGAGAGAGAGAGAGAGAGAGAGAGAGAGAGAGAGAGAGAGAGAGGAGAGAGAGAGAGAGAGAGAGAGAGAGAGAGAGAGAGAGAGAGAGAGAGAGAGAGGAGAGAGGAGAGAGAGAGGAGAGGATAGGGAGAGGGAGAGGCTCTTCTCTTTTCTCTCTAGTTCTCTCTCTCTCTCTTTCTCTCTCTCTCGCTCTCTTTCTCTCCTCGAAGAGAGAGAGTCTTTTCTTTTTTTTTTTCTCGTCTTTCTTTTCTTTCTTCTCTTTTTTTTTTTTTTTTTTTTTTTCTCTCTCTCTCTCTCTCTCTCTCTCTCTCCTCTCTCTCTCTCTTTTCTTCTCTCTTCTCTCTTCTCCTCTCTTTTCTCTTCTCTCTTTTCTCTCTCTTTTCTCTCTTTTTTTTTCTCTCCGCTTTCTCTCTCTCCTCTCTCTCTCTCCTCTCTCTCTCTCTCTCTCTCGAGAGCTCTCTCTCTTCTGGCTTCCTCTTCTCTTTTTCTCTTTTCTCTTTCTTTCTTTCCCTTTTTTTTCTGGAGAGAGAGAGAGATAATGATTGTTTCGGATCCCGTGGGATGTCCCGCAAAACCCGCTGAAGCCTAATCCCACAGCAACCCGTCCCGCGAGTCCCGGAAATTTGCGGGCCTACAAATACAAAGCCCAAGCCCGCCCTACTACAAGCCTTTGTGGGCAAGGCACGCGGTCCAAGTCCAACATTGCCATCTCTAAGTCCATGTGTCACGATGTAAATTGCATCGTTTAAAGATATTACTAAGAATTTATATTTGTTTAATAATTTTAGATTATAATTAAAATACAGATATGTCAATATCAATTAATATATCTATCTTATTATTAATTTAGATAAGTTATTTTGAAAATACGAATAAACAAATTAAACCAGACCAAAACCCACATCAAAAGGAATATTATAAACCATAAATATAATTGAAAAGCATATATTTAATTTAGTAAACTATAATATTATAAAATAATTAAATTACCCAACAAACTGAATTATTCGAATACTTTTAGATATATAAATAAATAAACAAATATATATATATAATGAAAGAAAAGACAATTCTTTATAAACATATGCAGTTTTTAGGATGAAAAGATACATCTTAAACATTTTTACAGTCTCTTTAAAATCTATACAATTTTTAGAATGAAAAAACCCGTCACTATGAAAAGACACATCTTTAAACATTTTCATCATTTCTTAAACCAATACAATTTTTAGAATAAAAAGATAAGTTTTAGATTTTTTATGAATTCCTATTATTAATAGTTATATTTAAAAACATAGAGTTGTGTTGGTACTGTAGTGTTAATCATATTTTCTTTAAACTTAATTTTTGAAAATTAGTTGGTATAATAAATAGAAATTAGCAAATTAAAAAATAACATCCATACAAGTTTATGCAGTTTTAGAGATTGTAGACATTTTTAATAGTACTATTATTAATAATACAAGGAAAGAAACGGGAGATCATATTTTTCATACCTATAAATCGATATATATATATAATAATCAAAAACAGAAACCACTTTAATGTTTTGTGTCTAATGGTAAGACTAATGGTCCGAATGGTAACCGCGGATATGGTAATATAAGCAGTGCGGAATTGAAATGCGGTACGGTTCATGCGGTTTCCGGTACAAGTGCGATTTTAATAGAATAAGCGGTGCAGAATCATGTTTGATTAGTGACATTTTTTATTTGCGGTTTTGATAGATAAATATTTTAATTAATATAATTTTTAAAATATTTTAATATAAAGTTTTAAAAATAAGTTTTCGTATTGAACCGAATCGCCAATTTTAGTGAGTTTGACCAATTTCTAGTTTACTCATATACGATTTTTAACACAATTTGTAAAGACGAGTCATGATTTGACCGACCAATGCAGTTCACTTTTTAAAAGATTGATAACCATCTTAAATTAAAAAAAAATTAATTTGATTATGATTCAATTTAGTTTTTCTGATAATTTTAATTAAATCGAGTGGCTTATATTAAATTATTCAGTTTATAAATTATGTTTTATATATGGAAAACAAGGAATGAATTTCGCTTTGAGCAAACTAGGAAGGATCCTGCTAGTGTGTTTGAGAAAGCTATTATGGAAGCTGAGATTTTGAGAAAAATTCAGGCTCATAGCAAGATTTTGGACTCTTCCGATGCGGGTCTCTAATGAGAATGAAGTTTGGATTCATCCTCCTCCTTCTTGGTTGAAATGCAATCTGGCTTCTTCTTGGTTGGAGAATGCGGTCTTGAGTGGAGCTTCTTGGTTGGTAAGGGATGAGAATGGTAGGGCGGTGATGCCGTGCTGCATAGTCGTCGTGCTTTTCCCTGTCTAGCCTCAGCCTTAGATGCTGAGCTTAATGATCTTATCTGGTCTGTGGAGTCTCTTGCTAGTCACCACTTGGAAGTGTGATCTTTGAGTCCTCGTCTTTGGACCTGCGTCAAGCTTTGTTGCAACCAGACCTTTTTCCTCAGCATCAGGCTATATTATCATTAATTCTCCATCGTCTTAACTGCTTCCAGGCTTGGAGTGTTGATTTCGTTAAGTCTTCGAGAAACCTGTAAGTGATCTCGATTGCTACTAGTGTGACCTCGGACAATAGGCACCAGTCATATGTGGCTTCCAGTGGTTCTTTCTGGTTGAATAATCTTTTGCAGAAGGAAGCTTTAACCAAGTTTGTAGGATTATACTCCTCTGTCCCTGTTGCTGTGTGAGCTATTTTTTGAAGAATCTTTCCTCTACACGCTCTCCTCTGTTTCTGTCTCCCCTGCACTATGCGGGTATCTTTCATTGCTGCCTATTGGTAGTCTAACTCTATGGGGCTGTTCGTTTCACCATCTGTCATTTTCATCCAGATGATCCATTTATATGATCTATCCAGATGATCCATTCAGATTTTTAGGACTGTTTGTTTGTCCATCTAAATGAATTCAAATGACTTATCTAGATGAATCATCTAAATGAATCATATGTCTGTTTTTCTATTTTCATTTCCATTTATTTACATAAATTGGTTAAATTAACATATAAATTTATTTAAATAATTCTGTATTTTTTTTAATTAAATAATAATTAAGAATAGATGTAAAAGTCAAAAACGCTGTTGTACCGCACCATTACCGAAGATATAGGAAATTGAGTGCGGTATGTTAAAAACCAGAACAAACAAAAAAAAAGTTTTGTATGTGCGGTTTTCTGATCAACTACGCTTTCTCTGATTGGTGACATAAACAAAATTTTAGTTGGACTGTAGCAAAACCACCCGTCCCGCTTACACCATTCATTACCTAAGTTCTTGAAGATATACAAACGTCCCTTTCCTCTTTACTTTAATTACCACTTGATAACAAGTAAACGCAACAGGATAAAAAGTTATTTACATCAGTTATTTTGTGTTTAACTGAATGTTTAGCTTTAACCGACCAAAGAAAAATAGTATGAGACCTCAAAGATATAATTATTAATATATACAAAAAATTAAAAATTTCCCAACAAATAGAATCACCAGAATAATTTTAGACAATTTTTAAGAATCTTTAAAAATGAATATCAAAATAAATATGGAAATGAAAAAGCCAACTTTTTAAAAATCTTTGCATTTTTAAAATGAAAAGATACTTCTATACACATTTATACAATCTATTGAAAACTATGCAATTTTTCATGTTTATATATATTTTTCCAAATACTTTTGATGATCTTTGAATAGTGCATCTTTTTCTTTTCTATTATATTTTTTTATTGTTGTGATTTTCTGGATTCTTTTTAGTTGTAATTGTGTTTGTAATTTGTCATTGCATACAACTTCTTATAGAGGAGACTAAGCGTTGCAAGAGTTGACAACTAAATATTGCAAGAGTGTTAGCTAATGGTTGCATAGTTAACACCAAAAATTATAATAGTTTATAACCAAATCTTATAATCTCCGATAATTGCAATGTTCATCATCCAAGATTACAGTGGTTAATCACCAAAAATTACAATATTTCATTTAATCAATTGCAATCATTTAGACAATTGCACTAGTTCATTTGAATGGTTACATAGGTTCACTTAAATATTCAACAAATTCACTAAATAAACAATACATATATCAAGTTCATGCATAAATAAAAAGTGCATATATAAAAATATGTGTTCTTGTTTTACTCTTTGCTAATACTTATCTACTAATAAATAATATTGCCTAAGCATGTCTGAACATTTTATCTGAAACTCAAATAAACAAAACCGAATCAGACTAAAAACCCCACAACAAAAAAAGAATATTATAAATCATAAAGTAAAATTTAAAACCATATATTTAAGTTGTATATATATAATATTATGAATAATTAAATTACTCAACTAACCAAATTACCTGAATATTTTCAGTCAATTTTTCAAAAATGTATTTAAAATAGATATGAAAATGAACAGAAATATAATTCCTTAAAAAACTACACAATTTTAGGATCATTGTATTTACAATCTCATATAAGAATGAAAAGACACGTTTTTACAATCTCATATAAGTCATTGATATCTTGCATATTTACATTGTTTTATCCATTCATCCATGAGCATTTTCATCATATAGATTAGGATTTAGCCATGTCTAGGTTGCATTTTGCATTCATTGTCCTTATTAGGTGTTGGAGTGTGCCATGGAGTGATTTGAGATGTTTGGGAGCATTATGATCCAAAAAGAGGTGAAAGATGAGCATGGATGGAGCCTTTAGAGAAATCTCCTGTTGCTAAGATTTTGTGGAGACACAGAAAATTGAGTTAGCTTTCTAATGGAAGTGGTTTCAAGTCATTTGGAGATGTAATGAAGGAGTTATGATCAATTTACTAGAGGCATATCCATCCTGGTCGAGCATCGCAGAGTGACCTCTCAGAGCGACCTACCGAGGTCGCTCCCAGCCAGAGCGACCAGCCAGAGCGACTAGCTCAAGTCACTCCCAGCCAGAGCGACCAGCCAGAGTGACCAGGTCAAGTCACTCGCGTTTTGACGGGTCGAGACACAAAGAAACGCGTCGGGAGTGACCTCCTGGAGCGACTATGCTAGGTCACTCCGCGTGTTTTGCTTGGACGATTTTTATGTTATTTCAGGGGCCTTTTGGTCATTTGTTTTGATGTTTTTACACTTTCTAAACCTAAGTTAAGTACTTTTTGTAAGATTGGAGGCAGATAATCTCTTTTCTAGAGAAGAACTAGTAAAAAACCTCTTTTGATTCAGATTTCATTGCTTTCATCTTGTGTTCTTGTTGATTTCTTATCTATTTCTCTACATGGTTAATCTGAAATCCAATATGGGTTTAAGAGGAATCATGGAGATTAGTGAGTAATCACCTTTTGAATTCATGGGTTAGGGAGATTAAGGGTGATTAGGTTAGTTCTAGGATGTTTTAGTGTAGATCATTCTTGTTCCTTGCTAGTAGAGTATTCTTAATGCATCTTCTGAGTTGGCCACTCAAAAGTTGATCAATAGGCATTTCCCACCCGAAAGGTGTTTGATGAAATGCCTGAGACAACTCTCCTAGGCTTTTAGTATACTTTGCCAAAGACATTTGTTGTTAAAGATGCTAAGATAGCTAATAGACTTGTTAGTAATGATTGCTTTCATATTATTCAACCAAAGACATTTGATGTTTGAGATATGTTAGCAAATGAGCATTCATCTAGACATAGAGCTTGCTTAGAATTGTGTCTAGGCTTAAGGTTGATAGTTTGATTGATCATTTGCCATCCTTAGTTCGATACTTGATCACCCAAGGTCTAATCCCTATGCCCATGAGTTCTCTTTTCCCTTAGTCAAGAAAGTATCATTCTGTTATTGTTTTCTAGTTTTAGTCATAGCTTAAAACCCATCTAAATCATTGGTTGCACTTAGATTAAGTGAGTACTTGCATTCTCAGTGCTTTGATATCCCTCAGAACTGGTTCGACAATCACTATACTACAACATTTGTCTTAGGAGCCTTGAAAACTCCTAACATCAAATTGGCGCCGTTGCCAAATTCTGAGTAGATTTAACATTGAGATTTAGTCACTTGCTTGAGAATAAGTCATTTTAATTTTGTTTTGTTACTGATTCTTCTTCTTCACCTACCTTTCACTTTCAGGTGTATGAACTTGAGGAGCAGGGGTCCATCAAACCTAGTTCCAATAGTAGCAGACATCAGAGCTTTTGAGAGGGAGTGTGCTAGAGCTAGAAGAGAAGAAGAACACCAGGCCCACTTGGATATTGATATGGCAGATCCACCGCAAGGGGCAGAACACCAACCGCGGGCAGCTCGACCCATTGGCACTTACGACCGCCCCAACATACATGGTCACAGATTCGGAATCCGAGCACCAGCTGTGGCAGCCAACAACTTTGAGGTCAAGTCAGGACTCCTCAACGTGATCGAGAACAACAAGTATCATGGCTTGGCTCTGGAGGACCCATTTGATCACTTGGATAGGTTCGACAGCTACTGTGGGTTGTCAAAAACCAATGGTGTGTCCGAAGATGCCTTAAAGCTCAAGTTATTCCCTTTCTCTTTGGGGGATAAGGCACGTCAGTGGGAGAAGTCTCTACCCAGCCACTCTATCACCACTTGGGATGAGTGCAAGAGAGCATTCTTGGAGAAATTCTTCTCATCCTCAAGAACTGCTAAGCTGAGAAATGAGATCTCCAGTTTCCAACAGAAGAACTTGGAAGGATTCAGTGAAGCCTGGGAGAGATTCAAGGGCTACCAAGCTCAATGCCCACACCATGGTTTCTCTAAGGAGAGCTTGCTGAGCACATTCTACCGTGGTGCTCTTCCTAAGTACAGGGCCAGACTGGATACAGCTAGCAATGGGTTCTTCTTGGGGAGAACTGAGGAAGATGCAGAGGAGCTGGTTGACAACATGGTAAAGAGTGATGCAGTCTACAGTGGAGACCACGACAGAAGCAGTCGAACAGATGATAAGCAGACGAGGAAGGAGTTGAAAGCTCTACAGGATAAGATAGACATCCTCCTTGCTGATAAAGCCACACAAGAGCAGCTGCACTTTGTTGGTAACCCAAGCCAAGATACACCACCTGTTGTCCATGAGGTTGAGGGTTTGGAAGGTCAGGAAGAGCTGTGTTTCATCAACAACAATGGTAGCTGGTACAAAAAAGAGCCCAACTTTCAGTACAACAACTACCAACAGAAATCCTATCCCAACAACCAACAGAGTGGTTATCCGCCTCGAAACAACCAGCAAGGCAGCTATCAACCTCATCAAAACCCCTCATCTGGTTCCTCTGCTCCTCAAGAGAGCAGCACTGACACCCTGCTGAAACAAATCTTGGAGTCTCAGACTAGAAGTGAGAAGCATGTTGGATATGAGTTGAAAAACCTTCATTCCAAGATTGATGGGAGCTACAATGAGCTCAACAACAAGTTCTCACATCTTGCTTCTACAGTCAAGAATTTAGAGAATCAGTTTGCTTCCATGAACACTCACCAGACTCGCCAGCAAGGATCTCTACCTGGAAAATCTGACCAAAACCCCAAGGAGGCCAAAGCTATCACCCTTAGGAGTGGTAAGCAGTTACCTCCTACAACCCTCACCAGGGATGCTGAGAAACTAGGTGAAGAGGTGGCCATCAACTTAGATGATGAAGTGGTGATTGTTGATGAGAAAATCAATGATGAAATCTTGGAGAAGATTGTGGAAGCCAAGGGTAAAGGAAAGGTTGGGGAAGCGAAGAAAACAGTGAAAGATGGTGAAGTTCTTGCTCCAGCAAGTGAGAACTCTTTTGTTCCTCCTCCCTATGAACCCAAACTACCATTCCCTGGTAGATTCAAGAGGCAGCTGCTAGAGAAGTACAAGGCTTTGTTTGACAAGCAAATGAGTGAAGCTCAGGTTGCAATGCCCATCATCGATGCTTTCATGTTGATTCCTCAATACAACAAGTTCCTGAAAGATGTTGTAGCTGCAAAGAAGAAGGAAATGGAAAGCATGATGATTCTTACCCATGAGTGCAGTGCCATCATCCAAAGGCTTGATGTTCCAGAGAAGTTAGAGGATCCAGGATGCTTCACACTACCTTGTGCTCTTGGACCTATGGTATTTGAGAAATGTCTCTGCGATTTGGGAGCTAGTGTCAGCGTGATGCCTTTGTCTGTTGCAAAGAAGCTTGGATTCACTCAGTACAAGAAGTGTAGACTCTCTCTGGTGTTAGCTGATCGTTCAGTGAAGTACCCTGTGGGCATCTTAGAGGACCTACCTGTGAAGATTGGAAGGTATGAGATACCTACAGATTTTGTGGTGCTTGAGATGGGTGAGGAGGCTCAGGACCCATTGATTCTTGGAAGGCCATTCTTAGCTACAGCAGGAGCAATTGTTAAGGTGAAAGCGGGCACGATTGATCTCCATTTGGGTAAAGGGCATGTTCTCCACTTTGACATCAAGGAGAAAATGAAGAACCCAACTGTGTTCGGGCAAGCCTTCTACATTGAAGAGATGGGCACTCTTACTGATGAGCACCTTGAAGAGTTACCACCTGAGGACGACGAGGAGGGAGCATCTCCCCCTACTCATTCTCCATAGAAGGTAACCCACTACTTTCCCTTGTATATACCATTTCGTTTTTGCATATTAGTTTTCTCTTTTTGGGTATCTCTCTCTCCTTGACAACACAGAGACTGTGTTATTTAAGTTTGGGGGAGGTACCAAGTATTTGATCACGTTTGCTTTGATGATTTGAGTCTCATGCATTGCATTATACATATATATTTGCATTAAAAAAAAAAAAAATTTCATTTAGTTTGCATCTTTGGCATTTCTAGGAGAGTCTAGAGCATATAGGTTGCATTTACTTGCATTGGGAGCAATGATTTTAAATGCCTTGTAAAGAACACTACGTTGCACCTGAGTAGCTTTTGCACCTCTCAAAAAGACTTGTATGTTTCGAGCCTTGAAAACTCTTCCTGAAACTTGTTGATTGCTGAAACTCAGTCTTTGAAGCCAACTACAACCTTATTTGAACTAAACGAACTTAATGCTTCTTGCTCATGGTCCCTTGTGTACTGAGTCATGGCTATACACACCTGAGTTGTCACATCCTTTATGCCAATCTTATTCTGACAAACTCTAGTGGTAGACCACTCCCAAAACTTTTCCCTCCTTTTAAGCTTTCATTGTTTGATGAGTGAGGCCTTCTTCGGAAAGTCTTACATGTGCATAATGTTGAGAGTATCGGGAACGACAATGCTTGATCTTCATTCTTGCTAGATTGGGCACTCTATTGTCTAGCTATAGGTGGGGGGTGAGAGTTGTGATTATGATTTGGGAGCAATGAAAAAGGAAAAGAAATGACTCTTTGTGTTTAAGTGAATTGTCTTATTGGGATAAGTAGAAAAACCTCTAGCTCAAGTTATGAAAAGTCTTGGCCCCCATCTAAAAAAAAAAGAAATAAAATATGAAAAGAAAAGAAAAAGAAAGAAAAAGGGGGCTAGCAAAGTTGTTAGGAGCTAAGTAATGTTTTGAGGTTGTGAAAAATCCCTTGTAGATTTGAAAGAGAAGGAGTTAATGTTCTTAGGATCTTTCGGTGAGAGATGTGAGTTGGGTTTGACATTTGGGAATGATTGTGTAATTGTATGTTTGGGAAAATGGTAGAACAATGGAGATTGAGCATTGTATGCATGAGTTGATCCCTTTCTTAGATATATTATGTGCAATGTCAAGTCTACTTGTTTCGAGAGTAAACCACCTTAAAGATCATATGTTTTGAACCTCTTGAATCACTTGAATAAAAGCCTTCCCTTACCCAACCAAATGATTTGGACCAACTGACCATTTGCAAGAATTCACCTAATGTTTTGTGCTTAACGAATGTGAGAGTTGGTTGATTTGAATATGTGGATGATTGATGATGAGTGTAAGGGCAAAAAGAGTTGAGATAGGCCTAGAGAAGCTAGAGTGTAATAAGAGAGTGTGCTAATTGTGTGTGCTAGTTGTGTTTCTTTTGGCTATGAGCTCCCAACTTCAAACTTCTCTCCCTATGAGTTCTAGAAAGTTCACTTGTGGACAAGTAAAAGAACAAGTTTGGGGGAGTTGATATCTTGCATATTTACATTGTTTTATCCATTCATCCATGAGCATTTTCATCATATAGATTAGGATTTAGCCATGTCTAGGTTGCATTTTGCATTCATTGTCCTTATTAGGTGTTGGAGTGTGCCATGGAGTGATTTGAGATGTTTGGGAGCATTATGATCCAAAAAGAGGTGAAAGATGAGCATGGATGGAGCCTTTAGAGAAATCTCCTGTTGCTAAGATTTTGTGGAGACACAGAAAATTGAGTTAGCTTTCTAATGGAAGTGGTTTCAAGTCATTTGGAGATGTAATGAAGGAGTTATGATCAATTTACTAGAGGCATATCCATCCTGGTCGAGCATCGCAGAGTGACCTCTCAGAGCGACCTACCGAGGTCGCTCCCAGCCAGAGCGACCAGCCAGAGCGACTAGCTCAAGTCACTCCCAGCCAGAGCGACCAGCCAGAGTGACCAGGTCAAGTCACTCGCGTTTTGACGGGTCGAGACACAAAGAAACGCGTCGGGAGTGACCTCCTGGAGCGACTATGCTAGGTCATTCCGCGTGTTTTGCTTGGACGATTTTTATGTTATTTCAGGGGCCTTTTGGTCATTTGTTTTGATGTTTTTACACTTTCTAAACCTAAGTTAAGTACTTTTTTGTAAGATTGGAGGCAGATAATCTCTTTTCTAGAGAAGAACTAGTAAAAAACCTCTTTTGATTCAGATTTCATTGCTTTCATCTTGTGTTCTTGTTGATTTCTTATCTATTTCTCTACATGGTTAATCTGAAATCCAATATGGGTTTAAGAGGAATCATGGAGATTAGTGAGTAATCACCTTTTGAATTCATGGGTTAGGGAGATTAAGGGTGATTAGGTTAGTTCTAGGATGTTTTAGTGTAGATCATTCTTGTTCCTTGCTAGTAGAGTATTCTTAATGCATCTTCTGAGTTGGCCACTCAAAAGTTGATCAATAGGCATTTCCCACCCGAAAGGTGTTTGATGAAATGCCTGAGACAACTCTCCTAAGCTTTAAGTATACTTTGCCAAAGACATTTGTTGTTAAAGATGCTAAGATAGCTAATAGACTTGTTAGTAATGATTGCTTTCATATTATTCAACCAAAGACATTTGATGTTTGAGATATGTTAGCAAATGAGCATTCATCTAGACATAGAGCTTGCTTAGAATTGTGTCTAGGCTTAAGGTTGATAGTTTGATTGATCATTTGACATCCTTAGTTCGATACTTGATCACCCAAGGTCTAATCCCTATGCCCATGAGTTCTCTTTTCCCTTAGTCAAGAAAGTATCATTCTGTTATTGTTTTCTAGTTTTAGTCATAGCTTAAAACTCATCTAAATCATTGGTTGCACTTAGATTAAGTGAGTACTTGCATTCTCAGTGCTTTGATATCCCTCAGAACTGGTTCGACAATCACTATACTACAACATTTGTCTTAGGAGCCTTGAAAACTCCTAACATCAGTCATTGTATTTTTAAGAAAAAAGACTCATTATGAAAAAACACAACTATAGACATTTTAAAATTTCTTTTAATTTTTAGGATGGAGAGATACACCTCTTGAGATGTTTTTGCTATCCACATCCCAAACTTTCTATATAATCTAAATGTTTGAAAATGTACAATATGGATCATGTGTTGATGGAACATGCATGATAATGCAGTTTTCTAAGAAGAAAAACACATACCTATTCAGTTTTAAGAATATAAAATTCGGGTTTTTATTTGGTTTACCTAGTTTGAGATTGTTTGATTAACAATAAACCGGCTAAAATTATGGTATTTACTATTTAGGTGATTAAGTTCACTATTTTTGTTGTAATTCTGGTTGCATTTTGTGTGTATGTGTGTGTGTTTGTGTTTTTTTTTTGGTGTAGTAGTTTTGTGTTCTCGCAGATGTGTAACTTCTCAAAATTATTTATTAAAATCAAGTGTTAGAATTAATAAGAGCCAATTCAAATGGTATGCAAAGACGATTTTTTACTACCCTTCCCCCGCCCCTCCAAGAAAGGTTCTGACTTCTTGAGAAACAAATAAATATTGGTAAACTATTCCTGGAAAAATAATAGGATTTTTAACGTTAAAACCCTTCAATTAAGTTTGTTTTGGGTAAAAACCCCCAAACTAAATATTTAAAGAAAAAACCCTCGAACTAACGTTATTTAATGAATTAAACTCTATCAGGTCATAATTACCATTACTACCGGTAAATCTTTAATTTAGGGGTTTCTACATTAGGTAAACATAGTTGAGGGGTTTTACCATTAAAAATTTTAAAAACAAAAAAAATCAGAATTTTATAATATTATTTAAAAATTAGTAACTTTTTTTTGACAACATAAATGAGAACTAAGTAACTGGACCGCGTGATTCAGAAAGCCAAACCGAAAGTATTGAATCGACATATAACATAGCTGAATGAGAACTCCTCGCACCACTTGCAAGCATGTCCGCCATAGTATTTTGTGCTCTTGGAATATGTCTGATCCGGAAGTTAGGGAAGAAAGTCTTACTGCGTCTAAATTCTTTATATAATTTTTGTTATATTTTCTCGGTTTTTACATTTTTAATTTATACATTTATAATGTTGATGTTAAAAACAAATCAAACTCATATATTTACAAAAAAAAAAAAATTAAAAATGCTAATTTTGAAAATTTAGGTTACTAATTTTTATATAATATTATAAAATTTTGATTTTTTTGATTTTTAATGGTAAAACCCCTCAACTATGTTTACTTAATGTATAAACCCCTAAACTAAAGATTTACCGGTAGTATTGGTAATTATGACTTGTTAGAGTTTACTTAATTAAATAAAGTTAGTTTAGAGGTTTTTACGTTAAATACTTAGTTTGAATGTTTTTACCCAAACAAACATAGTCGAGGGGTTTTAACGTTAAAAATCCAAAATAATACTAGGATTTTTGAAAAATAATAGGATTTTTGAAAAATAATAGTTTACTGTAAAGTAAAAACAAGAAGCTATGCGCAAACTTGGGTCACTCAGAATCTTTTATATAAAGGTGGGCTTAGTATCCTAAATTGGCTTTATTCTAATCCTCTCAAAGACACCATTGTAACTGGCTTCCGTTCATTTGATTTACATTTCTCTAATCCAGCCATTAGAGATTTGGAAATGATAATTACACTTTTTTGCAGCTTCGTATTGGGAATAAAGCCATTTCTTTCTTTGAAAAAAAATGTAAAGATCTCAACAATAAAAGCGACAAATTTTCATGCAATTTACCGAGACTGTTATATGAAAATCAATTTAATATTATCGTAAAAATTTATTGTTACTAATAAATATTATTGTAACACTGCTACATGAGCCGTTAAGATGTTGTCGCTTAAAAACTAAATAATGGTATAAGATAAAGAGAGAGTTACGTTGAGAGACACATTGTGACTTTTGTTTTCCTTAATAGACACATTCTCTAGTTGGCACACATTCTTTGGCCAACTGTAATTTTTCGGACAAAAATAACTCTCCTTTTGTCTAAAGAGAAGTGTGTTGCTTTTAAAGAGTCAAACTTAAAATTTTTAAGTTTCCGTTCATTTGCAATAAATGACAAAGGGGTTAAGTCAAAAAGTAGGTGTATGGGATAAAGTTAATTGTTTTTAGTCGTTGGATCTGTTTAAAAGCTAAAAGATCTAACGGCAGCGAATATGTCAGTGCTACGAGGGTGTTTGGTAGATGGTGCGAGAGAAGGTAAGCAGATTTTGCTATAACTCTATAACGTTACAAACTTCGTATTCTTTTATACAACTTTCTGTGGATACAATTTATATGGACACGAAAATGTTACAAAATTTTATGTGGGCAAATTCTGTGTACACAATTTGGTGGGCAAGGCTGTTACTTTGACTTGGATGGGATTGGCGTGGATGCATGTGAAGCCGTTGTGTGCGTATTGAATCAGTGGTTAGGTTTGTAGTGGACACGCAGCTGTGGACATGAGATGAAGGTAGACATGAATATGTAATATGTTAGTTAAATACCAAAAGAGCCACACATACTTAGTTCGTGGAATTAAAGTACATGAATAGACATAAGCCTAACGGCACATTAAGAGCAAAACAAAAGGTGTCCATTAGGTGTATCATGTGTGGCGACATGAGGCGGGTTGCTAAGGTTGTTGTGGTTTGGGTGAGTTGTGGTCGGGTAAGTCATGGTTAAGCGTCAGCTGTTTGGCAGCTTTATGGTCAGAGGTTATGTGGACGGGCGTTGTGTGGTCAGGAGTGGAGTGGTTGCGAAGTGTGTGTTCGGGCGATGTGTGGACGGGGATTGTGTGGTTGTGCGACGAGCAGTGGTCAGACAAGTTGTGAAGTGGTGAGGAATCAAGGATAGGTGGCAAGTGAATGTCGGAGTTGAAGAATAAAGGATAAAACTTTTCTAAAGATTTAAACAGAAGAACATAGAGTTGAGGTTTATATCGAGAACTCAGACAAAACTAAACCACCACTTCCTCCTCCTCATGTCCTCCACCTCTGTATCCAAATCCACCACCATAGCATCCACCATCACAGCATCCACAACCACCTCCTCCTCTTCACGTCTTCTACTTCCGTATCTACATCTGCCACCACGGCATCTACCATCGCGGCATCCACCACCACAATCAGACAAGAAACTAACTTTTCATATATGAATCTATTAGATATATCTATGAAATTAGGAACAGAGAAACACGATTGAGAATGAATTGGAGTTTATGGATTCATGGTGTGACTCACCAATGGTCGAGGATGAAGAGCTGGAGAGGCTAATCCGGCGGAGCAGTCTCAGATCGAGTGAAAGCTAGAGGTGGAGACATAGTACGAAACGTAAATCACCTTCCATGAAGAAACGTAAATCACCTTCCATGAAGAAACAACGGCGGCAGAGACATAGTACGAAACGTAAATCACCTTCCATGGCGGGTTTTTCTCAATCGACGGTGGTTGGCCTTGGTTGATGACGAAATCGACTATCGCCGGAGAGGATCTGATTTTTAGAAAGTTGATTAGGGTTTCTGAAGTTTGAGTTTCTAGATCTACAAGAAGTCGAGGGAAAGATAAACTTTGTCTCTTGGAATCTACAAAATGAGAGTGAAAAATCTATTATTTGTTTTATTGTTACTAGTTAGGAAAACCAAGAACCAGTTATTCTGGTTAGAGAATTCATGAAACTCATTTTCACTAAGAGTTGAGGGTTAAGCTAGACATTGCACTAAGAGAAAGTGTCCACTATAACTAAAGTGGCTTAAAGTGTAATTCATAAGATGAATTGTGTCAGTGGGCGTAAATCTTTCTAAGATAAAATTTTAAAAGTAAACAGATCTGTGACAATGTATATGAAATGTGAACAAATGTTTTTTCCCCCAAGTAAGTACTTCTAGGGACGGTACGGACCAAGTAAACAAAGACGAAAAAGTCCTTAATATGTGTCGACGCAAGCGTATGCTGAGGAAAGGGTATTACAGGAATCTGCAGGTAAGAATAAAGAGTATTAAATGAATGCTGATGATCTACCGAACAGATGCATGTGACCACCCACTTCCCTATTATTGCCAGTGCCACCGCTCATTTATCTTTTCCCTCTCTCTCCAATTTTTAAAATTTTATTTCTCTAAGAATCGTGTTTAATTTAATTTATTAGTATTTCGCAGTTTGCTTTCATTTATTCGTTTTGTTAATCTTTATGGAATTTTCCCAGTAAAATTGTTAGTACTTTCTACGGCGACCAGTATAATGATGGTCCTTTATTTAGTTAGTAATCAAGAACCATAACTTTTATATCTTGTTTGACAAAAAAAAAAAAAAAAACTTTTATATCTTTACATATGCGAAACACTCCAAAACAATACGGATTTTATCTTTAATTAATAGTAATAATGAAATGAGTGCTATCAATTTCAAAGGTGACAAGAAAAGGGATTGAAGGTGATGCGTACTTGACTTCTCGGTGAAGAAGAGAGAACAAACAAGCAGGAAACAGAGATTTAATTTTAACATAAAGTACAGAAAGAATTACTTTTTTAATTTTTCTGAAAAAAACAAATATTGAAAGAAAAGGTTTTATTATTCGTTCTTACACTTTTCCCATCTGTATCAGCAAACAACCCATGTTCATAGTTCCTCCACCAGATAACCCTATCAGCTTCTCTGTTCCTTTCTCCAGACAAAAGTTTTCCTCTTTCGTTCAGACCCAGATCTTTGTTCTTTTCGGTTCTTCATCCCCATTTTGGTTTCTCTTTTTCACTGAAAGAATCCTACTTTTTGTCTTTGTACCTCTTGTGGGCTCTCTCCTGTTCAGATCTAGCAGCTTATTGGATCATATACTGAAAAAATTGGGATCTTTAGTTTGTTTTGTTAACTTTGCATTGCTTTCTTGAAAAGAAAGATTCACCATTTTGGGATTTGATTGCCTAAAAGGCTGTTCATTTCTGCTTGAGAGAGAGAGAGAGAGAGAGAGAGAGAGTTTCTTTCTTTGAGCATCGTTGTGAGCCCTTGCAGAGCTCTTTGAGTGGCTGCTATGTTGAAGCAGAGGAAGAAGTTTATGGAACTTGTGCTATGTCTGTTGATAATCTTCACTTTTGTTGTTGGCTACGGAGAAGCTCAGTCCAAGAGTTTCCTTGTTGATTGCGGCTCAAACACCTCAACCAAAGCAGATGGAAGGATATGGGTTGGAGACTTGTCTCCCAACAACAGTTTGTCACTTAGTTCATCAGGACTTGATGCCACTTCATCCACACCGTTAAAGAGTTCTTCCTTTGCTGAGATTTACAAGTCTGCTCGTGTCTTCACGACCACGCTAAACTACTCATTCCACGAGATACCTCAAGGAAGCTACTTCGTTAGACTTCACTTCAGCCCTTTCCCCATGGAAAACCACAACGTGAACGAGTCTTCTTTCAGCGTGTACGCGAATGGTCTGAGACTGATGCTTGACATCAACATCCAGGGAGAAATCGCGCATAAGAACCTCGTCTTGCTAAGCTCTGGTCACAATGCTACCGCCTCTTCTCTGGTTAAAGAGTTTCTGTTACCCATAGGACCGGAGAAACTGGTTTTGAGTTTCATACCAGAGAAAGAATCTTTCGGCTTTGTCAACGCTATTGAGATTGTTCCTGTGGTTGACAAGCTTTTCAAAGATTCGGTTACTAAAGTTGGTGGAAGCGAGGTGGAGCTTGGTTTGAGCCAACGTGGGGTCGAGACTATGTATAGGCTCAACGTTGGTGGTCCAAAGCTAGGTCCAAGCCAAGATCTGAACCTGTATAGAACATGGGAAACTGATTCAAGCTACATGGTGATTGAAAACGCTGGTGAACACGTCGACAACAGCTCGAGTATCACATACGCTTCGGCTGATGAGTCACCTGTGGCTCCTCTTCTTGTTTACGAGACCGCTAGGACCATGTCATCAGACACTGAAGTCTTGGAGAAAAGGTTCAACATCTCTTGGAAGTTCGAAGTGGATCCTAACTTCGATTACCTGGTCAGGCTCCATTTCTGCGAGCTGGTTGTTGATAAGCAGAACCAGAGGATATTCAGGATATACATCAACAACCAGACTGCTGCTGGTAACTTCGATATATACGCTCATGCTGGTGGGAAGAACAAAGCTATTTATCAAGACTACTTCGATCCTGTCTCCTCCAAGAACGACGTTCTCTGGATTCAGCTTGGACCTGACACATCAGCTGGCGCTTCGGGGACTGATGCTCTTCTCAGCGGTCTTGAGATTTTCAAGCTAAGCAAAAACGGGAATCTTGCTCATCTCGTGAGGTTTGATTCGTCTGGTCACTCGGTGGATAACTCGAGGATGAGGATTATTTGGATCAGCGTTGGTGCAAGTGTAGCAACTATCATTCTTTTCGCGTTCTTGGTGACTATGGTTGTGTGTTTGTGCAAGATGAGGCGCAAAAAATCAGATGACGACTCCAAAAACAATCCTCCTGGCTGGCGTCCGTTGTTCCTGCACGTCAACAACAGTACTACAAACGCTAAAGCAGCGGGTGGCTCGCTGAGACTGAACACTCTTGCAGCGTCTACATTGGGGAGGAAGTTTACATTAGCCGAGATTCGTGCAGCTACCAAGAACTTTGACGACGGTTTAGCTATTGGTGTTGGAGGGTTTGGTAAAGTGTACAGAGGAGAGCTTGAAGATGGAACGGTCATAGCTATCAAACGAGCAACCCCACATTCTCAGCAAGGACTTGCTGAATTCGAGACCGAGATTGTGATGCTCTCAAGGCTTAGGCATAGGCATCTGGTGTCTTTGATCGGGTTCTGCGATGAGCACAACGAGATGATATTGGTGTATGAGTACATGGCTAATGGGACTCTGAGGAGCCATCTGTTTGGAAGCAACCTTCCTCCTTTGTCGTGGAAGCAACGGCTCGAAGCTTGTATAGGCTCTGCGAGGGGATTGCATTACCTTCACACAGGCTCTGAGAGAGGAATCATCCACAGAGATGTCAAGACGACAAACATATTACTAGACGAGAACTTTGTGGCGAAGATGTCTGATTTTGGGCTGTCTAAAGCTGGACCTTCAATGGACCATACTCATGTGAGTACAGCTGTGAAAGGGAGTTTCGGGTATCTTGACCCTGAGTACTTCAGGAGGCAACAGCTAACAGAGAAGTCAGATGTTTACTCTTTTGGGGTCGTGTTGTTTGAAGCTGTTTGTGCTCGAGCTGTTATAAACCCGACTTTGCCTAAAGACCAGATCAACCTTGCGGAATGGGCTTTAAGCTGGCAAAAGCAAAGATCTCTCGAGTCAATCATCGACCCGAATCTGAGGGGGAACTACAGTCCTGAGTCGTTGGACAAGTATGGTGAGATAGCAGAGAAGTGCTTAGCGGATGAAGGGAAGAACAGGCCGATGATGGGAGAAGTTTTATGGCACTTGGAGTATGTTTTGCAGCTTCATGAAGCTTGGCTTCGCAAACAGAATGGAGAAAACTCGTTTTCGAGCAGCCAAGTGTCGTTAGAAGAAGTGCCAGAGAGTTCTCTTCAAGCTTGCACCAATCAAGATTCCTCTGAAGCGGTGAAGAGCCAAACAGGATCAACTCTTCACAACATGGTGTAGAGGAAGCAGTGGATTGACTATCCTCAAAATAATTCTTTTGTTCTTTTGTTTCTATTATTGATTATGATCTATTCAGAAGCTCTTAGTAATAGAGCTTGTAATGTTATGCCACTTGCAAACATGATTTGCTTTTTAAGGTATTTGTTTCTGCTTCTAAAGATGCATGCATAGTTTGGTTAGTGCATTGAGGATTCCTCAACAGGTCATTGTTCCACTTGCAACAGAAGAAACAGTGTTGAAATGGTTCTCTACAAACAGCTCTGTCTCAAGGAAACGGCAGAATGGAACAAGAGTTACAGATACGTTTGTGTTTGGTAAAGCCAAATTAAAAAAAAAAAAAAAAACTGCAACTGTCAAAAACAGAAAATACAGTTTGGTTCCTCTCTCGGAATTGTATAAAGAAGCTTCAAAAAGATCCTGGGAGGATGCCACGGATAGGTAAAGACAAGATAGATCTCATTTCTTGCCACCACCGGAAACATTGAACTTGAAGTAAATGATATCTCCATCCAGAACAACATATGTTTTCCCCTCCTGTCTGTATTTTCCTGCGCCCTGCATTAGTTTATTGAAGTTTAGACTCAAACTGTCAAATCCGTGAATCATAGAGATTTTCATCAGCATGAAATTAATTATTTTTTTACTCATGCCGCATCTTCAACAAGAATACACTGCGCTTAGAGGCTACTAACTCCAGAAAACTTAAAGCAATGGGGAGGAAATGGAGTTTGATAAAAGTACCTTGACGGCAGTTTCATTGCCGAATTCTTTGATATCCTCAAACTTCATAACCTGTGATAATAAGGACAAGCGTTCGTTCATTTCCGGGTAAACAATAGATTTGTTTTACTTTAATATATGGTTTGCATTAGGATTCTACTTTGATATCTACAAGCCTGCGTCTACCCAATCATTAATAGAAAATTAACAATAAGTTGAATGAGATTATGGAAACACTAGGAGGGAAAAGGCTTTGGCACAGGTAAATTCTAGGGTGTGAAGAGGGTTACCTCGGCACAAATAAATCCTCTCTCAAAATCAGAATGAATGGCCCCTGCAGCTTGAGGAGCCTTTGATTGCCGTCGTATTTGCCAGCACCTCACCTGAAAAGAAAAAAAATATAATTGATGGATCAAATTCCAGTGCAAATGTACCTACTTGACTTTACACTATCGAATAGCTCACTACAGAAAAAAAGATAATGCTTAGAACAACATCTAAGAGAAATAGAGACTAAAGCCAGCGTATTGTGTAGCCAAGTGAATTACTAGGAAAGTTGGGATTGCAATACCTCACCATGCCCAACTGTAAAGAAATATATGAGGTTAATGGCTGAAAATCCAGTTTTGATGATCCTCGGAAGAGCACTGTCAATCAAAGCAGCAATGGCCATTAGATTCACTCTTATTCAATTGAAAAGGGTCGAGGCCGTTCTTTTATTACTAACCTTTGCAGTTTGTTCTCCTCACAATACTTTGCTGCTTCGTCTGGAAGTATATCAGCGAGACTCCTTTCAAAAACACCACTAAAAGGAATCATAGTATCACCACCGTGTTCTTGAACCCTACACAACGACGACACATACATATTTAGTTTCGGAGAAGTATAATACAGGAAGTAATAGTATAGAAGAAAATTTTGGGAAAATGTTAAAACATATTATTCAACATAGTTTGCGAAGGGATATTTGTAAGTACCAAGCATGAATCTTGGGCAAGAACTTGTTTTTCTTCCTCTGGTAGTCTCTCTCATTCATGTTAATCTGTAAGTTCAGATTTGAGAGCAATCAGTGATCAGAAAACGTCTAAACAACATGCCTTTATCATCCATATGCGGAGTTTAAACATTTTGACTGAAACAAATATGTACGGCCAACAGGTTGGAAAAAGCTAAAGACTACATTACGGTTAAATTGCGACCTAGAAGTGTCACGGAAAAGACTGTACGCCTCTACAATTTGGAAGCTGATGCGAACATTTCTTTTGAAAAAAAAAAAAGACCATGATATCAAAGAAACAACAGAGCCTATCCTGAGAAAAAGAAAATTATTACAAAACGAGATGAACATTGAAGATGACTCACCAGGTAAACAACGGGCTTTGCAGAAAGCAACTGGAAGGTGTTCAAAATCTCGATATCAGCTGCTTTCCAATCCCCAAAACGGACATCTTTTCCTTCTTCCAGCCAAGCTTTTACCTGTTACCAAGAGTGTACAATAATATTAATAATTAATGACCAAAAACATATATTGACAGATAAAAAGGCTGCATCATGTTTGACACTTAATAAGCATACGTACCTTTAGCAAGAGGTCAAGTTCAACTTTGAGGGCCTTGTCATTGCTCCTCTTCATGCTCTTCTCGACATCTTCAATCTTGTTTTTAATGAATTCAATATCCTAAAGTTGCACCACGTTAGTTCAGTAGGTTACCCAAAAGAACAATAGATGAAAATATAATTGACATAAAATATTCAAAGATGTCGGATGTAAGAAGTTGTAATAGATTTTTGATTGACCTTGAGTCGGAGTTCTTCAGTAATGGTCTCCAAATCTCTAACAGGATCAACGATATCATCAACATGGATAATATCAGGATCTTCAAAAGCACCTGCACATGTTCAGTCGAAAAGTTACTAACCATGAAACCAAGTACTAAACCACAAACCACACTAATCTCAGATGGACTAGGAGCAAATTAAAGAAACATACGTAAGACATGGAAGATGCCATCAACAGCACGAATATGGGACAAGAAGTTGTTTCCAAGCCCTTGTCCTTCATGAGCGCCTCTAACAAGACCAGCAATGTCATGAATTTCCAAGAAAGCAGGAATCTGAGAGACAACCACAATGGACGCAAAGTCAGCTTTGAGAAACATAAACATTCAAAGATTCAACAAGTAAACAGACCTCAGCCTTTGGCTTGTACAGTCGGCAGAGCCAGTCGAACCTCTCGTCGGGGATGTTGACACGTGCCTCGTTAGGCTCAATGGTGCAAAAGGGGAAGTTCTCAGCTGGGATGGAGAGCTTTGTAAGAGTGTTGAAAAGTGTAGACTTTCCCACGTTTGGCAACCCAACCTGAGATGACACACAAACAAATCCCATGGTCAGTTTACATGCAAGCACATCAAAAATAAAGTAGAATAAAAACCAATTCATATCTTCGACGAATCACAAATGTATGTTCATTTCCCCCACTAAATAAATACTCATAGGTGTAACAATAGACACTTCAATCGATTAAAATATATATATATATATATATATATATATATATATATGTTTTTTAATCGATGAAAATATTGCGATGGGCAAAACTAAGTTTCCATTCTTCTTTCGAAATGAATCAACTTAGAATCTACATTAAAAAAAAAAAAAAAAAAAAAAAAGAGAGATAAATCACGATTCCGATCTTGAGGTGAGAAGAGAAACGGCCGAGAATAGGCCTCTCTACGGGACCTGCTGCGTCTTTGGCTTTGGCTTTGGCTTTTGGAGGCATCTTTCTCTCTCTTTTATGTCTCGAGCTTGAACTAAACAAGTTGAGAGAGATTCTCGGGTTTTTTTTTTTGGCTGATTAACGAAGCTTAAACGGCGATGCTCTTAGGTTAAACTTCGGAATTAGCGCAGCTCCTCAGACCGGGCTAAATTTTACGGACATTTCCCGGTTTACGTCGAATCATTGCGGGATGCAGTTTTTAACCCAAATCATCCGAATGGCATCCGCGGTTCGTGCGGAATTAAACTGTGGTTTTAAATAAAAAAGCGGCTTAGAATATTGTTTGACTAGTGACGATATATATTTGCGGTATTGAATAATTATTTAACTAATAAAATAATAGTAATTTTTGAATATCTAATATTGTTAAACAATAAAAATAATATGTTAATGTAATAAATTTATTTAAACTAAAATTTCTTAAATAAATATATTTTGAAATGAAATAATAAAAGTAATTAACCAAATAAGGGGTGCAGAATAATGTTGATTGGTAAAATAATATTTTGTGACTTTGCTAGATAAATATTAAAAATAATTTGAAATATTTGTAAAATATTTGTTTAAATCAAAGAAAATATTATTTTAATTCAAATTTCAAAGACCAGTTTTGGTATTCGATTTAGTCACCAGTTTGGTGACTTTGATTGATTTTTTCCATTTTATAGTTTAATTCAAATATGAATATTAAGACTATTTCGAAATATACATAACTTTGAAGTATTGTTGAAAATATGTGTCTATCAATTTATGAAATTAAACATTTGTATAATTTATATTATTTGAAATAATTTTAATAAAAATTATATCTATAAAGTTATGTAAAATAAAAAAATTGAAAAAATAAAATAACTACCTCGGGTTACATATGGTATCCGTGAACACTATTAGTTATTGGTATTGATTGTTTATTTATAATCTTTTTAGTGTTATGGTACCGTAATCATTTTGTTATTAAAAGAAAATATCATTGTCTAGTGTGTTATTCATAAATACCGCTGCTCATTACTTGCGGTCAAACTATTCAGTGCGTTTTAAGTTTTTAAGACAATTTGACACTGTTTGAAATCAATATGCGGTTTTTTATTTCATTTTTCCAAAACCGATAAACTTGTTACCTTTGTTGTGAATGGTGCGATATTGGCGGATTTGGTAAAACCGCACTGAAATCCGTGAATTATGTTTTACCATTCATTACATAAGAGTCTGATTGAATAGCCTTTCTAGAGTAAAAATATTAGAGTAAAAGTTATTTTCAGCTCAGTTACGCTAGGACAAAACCAATCAGAATAAAAAGAAATATTTGATGCATAGTAATTTGTTTTGTCCTTTTGTGAGTTTCTGGCGCAAAACATCCTTTCTTTTTTCTATGGATAAAACTTTTACTCCAGCGTTACTTTATCACTTTAATTACTTTTTCACTCATTTCCATCAAATTATATTCCTCTCAATTGCGCCAAGTTTTACTAATCACATCCTAAGAGTAACAAATGATAAGAGTAAAAGTTCTTACTCTAAATCCCACTCAAATATATTCAATCAGAATGAAAAAAAGTTGAATACACTTTTCCACTCAATTATTCTGGAAAAAGGAATTTTGTATTTGTGTTTTTTTTGTTTTCACCATCCTCTTACCCTACTAAAACTCTGAATGGTGCCAGCGGGTTGAGTGGTGCGGAACAAGTAGATTGGTTAGTGCCGTACGGTTAAAATGTGATTTGTGTAAAAAAACGCATATTACGGGATAAGTACAGTTCGTCTAAAGGAAGCGGTTCAAAACAATATGTGAAGTGTGACCAAAATAATATATAGTGTGGGACAAATGTTTAAATGTGATTATAAACTAAAAGGTGCAGAAAATATAAAATAATATTTTACTTCATATTATAAATATATATATACATAATTTTATAAAGTACAAATAAATTACAATCAGAAGATAAATTTATTTCATTGATTTTCTCATAACAGATTTGCAATATTATCTCTTATTTGCGTCAAATGTCCTCCATCTGTTACCTCAACTGTTTCCACATCATCCAAATCGGTATGAAAATCAGATTTCCCTTATGTGTTGAATTCTAATGTCTCTGGCATTACTTCAGCAAAATATGTATCTGAAAAATTTGAAATATTGATAAAATTATGCAATCCCACTGTAGCCATTATCACTCTCTTCTATATGTTAATACTATATCTTGGAAAATCACAAAGAGTTCTCTATTTTTCTTTCAAACTCCAAAAGTCCTCTCGATAACTGAACATAAAGACACATGATATCGATTGAACAATTCTTCTTTATTAAGTGGAGCAGACCCATAGTTGAACTGGGACATATGATATCTGAAAACATTGTTTCGTGATGACTTATATGGAGCAAAAATTCTTGCATGTTTGGATAACCCGAGTCAACGACATAATACTTTTCCACTGGAGCCAAAGGAAATTCATGATTGCTTTCTTGTGCCATTGTGAAAACGGTTGTTTCATGACAAGATCCTGCTGCTCCATTCTATATATATGTGAATAGCATATTGAGATCACATATTGTCATGCTATTCAACGATGCATTATCATGTCGATTCCAATACATTCCTTGTAATTCTGGTGGTAATTTTACGCATACATGAGTCTCATCCATAGCTCCAACAAATCCACTAAAAATGGATTATATTTTGGATGTACTTAAAGTCTTTCAGGAATTCGGTATAGTTATTGTCTTGTTGGAGTTTTGATATAATTGCATGCAAGTAGTTATGCGCTTTAAGACCTTTGAATTTTCCTTTTACAGTCTCTTGATTTTTTCCAAGTCTCAACCCAACATCCCTTTGAACTTCATTGTGCCCGCATATTCGCAAAAATGGGCAAACCTTCATCAATGCTTACAATTGAATTTGGTTGTAGACCATAATTCTTTTGTAGCATGTTACATAAGGTTCAGAAACATGGAAGTGACATTCATTGGAGTTGAAAGACAAGCATCATCATCTTCTTGAAGTCGAGACCACATATTTTTCCACTCTAAACCTCCGTCTGTCCGGGTAGGCACTACAAAAAAAGGTTGTTTCACATCATTTATTTATAATATATGTATCATTTATAAATGATGTTAAGAGCTTTTGCATCATTTAAATAAGTGACTCTGAAAGTGGTGATGCAAATAATTTACATCAATTTACCAATAACTGATGCAAATATACAAAATATTCATGTCATTTCTAGCAATTGATATGTATATGTGTCAGTTACAAAAAAATGATGTTAACTTTTACATCAATTTATTTAAGTGATGTTAAAATTAGTATCAATTACAATAATCGATACAAATTATTTATATTACTTATTAATAACTGATGTAAAATTAGTATCGTTTTTCATAAGTGATTTTAATAATTATATCATTTCTAACTACTGATTTAAAATATTTTTTATCACTTGTACATAATTGATGTTAACAAAAGATTAAGATATTTTTTAAAACAATTAAAAATGCAAACAAAATAATTAATTAAATCAGAAAAAATCAAACTAGATTAATAATTAATATATTGAAAAGTAAATTAATTAATTTATTCACCGTGCAAATTTACAAAATAAAATAAAACAAATAACAAATTTTGCTACGAGATACCACCTAAACTAAGGTCGATAATGGCTATATCAATGAGAGCCCCGAGATAATCTTCAAAACTGAAGTGTACAATAGTAGCTTCAGGGCCGGCATCCTTGTTTACTAAAACCATTGGCACTCAATGAAGTCCTAAGCATTGACTCTTCCAAAATGAACGAAGTCCTAAGCATCCTTGTAGATATTTTTTCCTAGCCAACTCAAATTAATTTGTAGCCTTGGTGGCACTACAAAACAGTGAAACAGAAAATGGTCACAAACATTTATCAATCAAATGATCAAATCCTGGTACTCGTGAACAGAGAATACTAAACACCTTAAGTAGTGGATTCCTTGATGAACTTTTGAATTATAAAACTCATAATAATTCTGCAAGGCTTCCAATACAGTTGTAGGCTTCTGAGAAGTTGCAACACTGTATAAGTACGCACGCTTAAAACCATTCACTTCCTGAAGCTCAGTTTCAAGGTCAAATGGCTGCTTAGCGTTATACAATTTGATAAGAAGGCCGAAATATACAGTGGTGTTAAGATTTGATACTTGGTGTAAGATTTATAAATTTTTACGAGCGCAACGACCTAGAAAGACGAGTTTGGAATCAGCGGTAATTGTTGCAGCGGAAAAGGGGTTGAAGTAGACGGGTAGTGAAGAGGAGCGGCGGACGCATGAGAAACTTCGTGGTATGGAACTTCCATAATGGAAGAGGCAGAAGCGATGGAGATAGTGTTTAGGAAAAGAACCAGAACGAGATGAATCAGATAATTGATTTTGGTGTTAATTGCAGTTATTAAAAGCTATTATTGGGCTGAGATCTCCATTAGTTAAGGAAGACAAGTTAATATTCTTACGAAGCAGTTATATAGATTCAAGTTAATCTTTTCATTCCTAAATATTAACTAATGCAACCTAAGGTAAAATAACATCATTTTTGTTTAGTTGATGTTAAGGAAAAAATTAGTTACCTTAACCTTCGCAGTTAAGGTTAATTTATAATATATTATTTTTATCTATTTTTATTTTTATTGGCATCAGTTTTTTTTACGTTAGTTTTATATCATTTAGATAAGTGATTTTAAACTATGAAATAGGTGCATCATTTATATAACTGAGATAAATTTATATAATAACATCAGTTTTGTTAGAGTGATACAAACTATTTTTATTGGCATCAGTTTTCTTTTTGATGTAAGTTTTATATCATTTAGATAAGTGATTTTAAACTACAAAATAGATGCATCATTTATTTAACTAATATAAATTTATATAATAAAATCAGTTTTGCTAAAGTGATACAAACTAATAAAAATACATCACTTAGCTGAACTGATGTCAAATAATTTAATTAAAACATCACTTTTTTGCAATTGATGCAAAATTTTACATATTTGTATCATTCTCAAATAAGTAATTTAAAATATAATCATTTAATTTTGTGATACAGTTTAAGTGATTTAACTCACCTCTTTTTTTGTAGTGAGGTGCTCTATGAAAACATCGATCATAATAACTCAAAGTGGATTGAATTATTAACTCCTCAAATTGATCATTTTCTAATTCCACAACTCAATTCTCTCTTTATAAGATAACGTGTGGATGTTTTGTGATTGCAATTGGCTGGTACGAAATGCTTGCAAATTAATAAAACTTGCAAAATATTTCATTAAACATATATAAATAATAATAAATAACGCATTAACACACCAAAATAATATAGAAATATTTTAAAACATTACAACATAACAACACATTAACACACCAAAATAATATAGAAATATTTTAAAACATTACAACATGACAACACATTAGGGGTGGGCGTTCGGGTACCCGTTCAGGTTCGGATCGGGTATTTTGGATATTCGGGTATTTCGGTAAAGGGGTATAAAACCCGTTCGGGTATTTTCTCATTTCGGATCGGGTTCGGGTATTTTCACTTCGGGTTCGGATAATTTCGGATATATCCGAACTCCATACATAAAAAAAAAAACAAATTTGAAATGCATATTTTGTTTTGCCGTCAAATCATTCCTGATAATATAAATAGTTTAAAACACACATGAAATGAAAAACAAACAACAGTAATACGTCCATAAACATAGCGAAAACATCAACAAAGTTCCTAGATTAAGCAAACAAACCAAAACAAGCTAAAAAGTTTTTACTTCCAAGCATAGATGATGATACAAACCAAAAAGCTTCCTTGTATCCTTCACACTGTAAGTGAAAATGATTCTTTTTACATACACAACAAACTGAACAAAACAAGTAAATCAAGTTTAAAGCCATTAACTGATGAAATATACTAAAACACAAAACAAGAAACAAGTCAAGCTCGAAAAGAATCTTACGCATGTGATCAAAACTGAATCAGACTCTAAGGCTTTAATCATCATAAATAAAAATTCTAAGCAGCGACACAATCAAACAGAATCATACCTCTAATCATCATACATACAAAATCAAAACAAAATCAATAAAAAAAATTAGAAAATCACCTCAGATTGTTTTCTCGATGTCGATGTCACCGAGTGAGACGGAGAAGAGGGAAGATTATTAAGGGTTTCCAGTTTGTCAATTTATGAAATTAAATTTAATAGATGAAGGATTTGGGAATCGTTAATTTCGGAAACTCTAAACGACGGAGTAGATTGCTAGACTAGATTTTGGGAAAGGAAATAAAATCATAAAAGGTAAGGTCTATGTTAGGGTTATTTAGTTTCGGTTATGTTCGGGTAGGTTCGGGTATCGGGTAATAACCGATCGGGTTCGGTTAACCGAAAAGGGACAGGATAAAAACCGATCGGGTATTTGACACTAACCGAACCCGAACCGAACCACTTACTTCGGGTCGGGTTCGGGTTCGGGTATCGGTTATTATTCCCACCCCTACAACACATTAACACACAAAACTAATAATAATAATAATTTATCATAATAGTAAAATATAACAATCAGATCGCTAATCTTTGTCTTCTGGATCACTTTGATGCCCTTCATTAGGTTCTTCTGAAGTTTCCCAAATTCTGAATAGACATGCACGTCTCGGTCTTTGTGATGTGCTTCCAGATTTAAAATAATTTTTGAAACTGATATTAGGTGATGGTGCTTGGTAGACTTTGGGTGAAGTATATGTACTTGTACCTTCTGAATACTTTTGTTGAGTATTCACCGGACTTTCAAACTTGATTTTCAACTGTAAATTCAAATTGAATATTTGTTGGTGTTGTTCATGAGGACTCGGCTTGCTGAAAAATTTGATGCATGTTAACCAGGGTAAAAAATTTGTGGAATGTTGAGGATACGATGGTGTACTTCGTTGTTGAACCTTTGGGGGCATGTTCCAACTGGGACCACTTGGAGGTACACACTATGGTTAAGTATTTGGTGGTATCCTCCAATATTGAACATTTGGTGATGTTTCCCAATGTTGAACATTTAGATGTGTACCCCATTATTGTGTTGTCGGTGGTGTATCACAGTTTAAAAATTGTTTCCTCTTGAACTATTACCCACTGAAGATGGACTACCAGATGATAAACCTCCAGAATGTGGACTCCCAAATAACTGACCAGAGCCTAATTGTTTTCGCACATCGTCATTGTTTCGTGATACACAAGTCATAACTTATAGTATTTGCAATTTATCTTCTTCATTGCATCTAGCTATATCAATGAAATACTTCCACCAGAAAACCAGATCTTTAAGTGAGTTAATGCAAACCCAGTAAGTGAATTAGGAATCTAAAAAGAAAGAAATATTAGTTCTGTTTTTTTTCATCATAATCATCCTTATCAAAAGCACATGAGCATTGATAACTGACCAGAGCCTAATTGTTTTCGCACATCGTCATTGTTTCGTGATACACAAGTCATAACTTATAGTATTTGCAATTTATCTTCTTCATTGCATCTAGCTATATCAATGAAATACTTCCACCAGAAAACCAGATCTTTAAGTGAGTTAATGCAAACCCAGTAAATGAATTAGGAATCTAAAAAGAAAGAAATATTAGTTCTGTTTTTTTTCATCATAATCATCCTTATCAAAAGCACATGAGCATAGATGTTGTAGACTTTGTCGTTAAAATTATTTATATCCATTAATTGTAGCTTGTATTTCTGACAAGCTCACATGCAATATTATTAGTTTTTTTATTAAGTTTAAATGCAGAAAACAAACATATAAATTGACTTATCTGTTGTGTGTGGTGACGCAACTGGGTCATGTTCTCCGCTTTCTTATGAACCGCACAAAACACTCAAGACCTAAGGTTCCGAATGGTAATAGAAGTTTGGGTGTTACGGGACAAGCGGATTGGTTAGTGCGGTGCGGTTTAAATGCAGTTTACGTTAACAAAACTCATAATGTGGGACAAATACGGTTTGTCTAAAAGAAGCGGTTCAAAATAATATGTGAATGGTAACCAAATATTTGAATGGTGATTTAAACTAAACAGTGCAGAAAATATAAAATAATATTTTACTTGATATTATATATATATATATATATATATATATATCTATTTTTTATATATCTATTTTTTTTTATTAAGTACAAATAAATTACAATCAGAATTTAAATTTAATTTATTGATTTTTCCATAACAGATTTGCAATATTATCTCTTATTTGCGATATATGTCCCCCATATGTTACCTCAACTGTTTTCATATAATCCAAATCGGTATGATAATCAGCCTCCCCATATTTGTTCATTCTTCATGTCTATGACATTACTTTAGTAAAATCTGCGTCCAAAAAATTTGAAATCTTAACAAAATTATGCAATCACATTGTAGCTATTATCACTCTCTTCTGTATATTAATACTATATCTTGTAAAATCACAGAGAATCCTTAATTTTTCTTCTAAACTCTAAAATTCCTCTCGATAACTGAACGTAGAGACACATGATATTGATTAAATCAATTACATTAATATATAACAAATATTTATAAACAGGAACAATTAACTAACTTATATACTTTTATTAGTTTACGTACTTTTAATAGTTTCAATTAACTAACTTATATACTACAAACTACAAATTAATACTTTTTCAGACAAAAAAAGGATCATACATTGTTCTTGTTTGAAAACGAAAAAAAAGTGTTTGTACGAGAAAAAAAAAGCGATTGTAGAAAGTGATAACTGAAATGAATTGTTTGTAAACTCATAGTGTACGTACCTCTTTTTATAGGCTATATTTTTTATTTTTTGTTTTATTAAAAAAAATAATTAAAATAATTAAAACATCACAAACCACTCATTTTTACGGTAAGTGCGGGTATGAGGCATCTTGCCTATAACAACAACACATGGAGTTTTATCCAATTTTTTTATTATTTTAAAATTCATAAAATGCAAACCAAAGAGTTAAAAAGAATATTGACAGTTTATGGCCCACCTTGTTTTGTTCTGTGGACCACATTCACAACTCATAGCCTAAGAGTCTGATTGGTAAACATGAGAGTAAATTGGAGTAAATGAAAATGTGAAAACAGATGAAATAAAAAAGGTGAAAATAGTGAAGGGAGAAAGGAAAGTGGAGTAACATGAGTTAAGCTAACGAAATCTAGAGTAAATGATAGAATGTTTTTTCTTCATTTGTACAGTAACTAAAGTAAATAGAAAATTATAATATTCTACTTGATTGGCAAAATTCTTGCTGAACTTGGAGTAATTTTAAATGTGGAGTAAAATATTACTCTAAAACAACCATTCAGCCACACCCTAAAGTTGTGATTGACAAAACTAAAAATAAGAGAAAAATGGAGTAAATAAATAAGCGGAAATAAGTGAAAATAAGACTGAGGCACGAAGAATAAGAAAGACAAAATGAGAGTAAATATATTTCTCTAAGAAATTAGAGTAAAACTTAGATTATTTTTCTCTTTTTAAACAGTAAATAGCTACATTTAAAAATATTTATTTCACTTAAATGGTAAATTTTGTAGCTAAATTTGGAGTAAGCTTAATTTCAAAGTAACATTTCTCTATTAATACCATACAGTCAAAGCTTAAAATTGTGACGAGTAAATAGGTAAAAAGATAAAGGTGAAACATGGAAGAAAAAAAATCTAGAGTAAATGTTTTTGTCTAGTTATAAAAAACCATTCTAATTTTTTTTTTTTAGACATTTAGGTTTATATACATATTTGAAGCATAAATTAAAGAAATGTCCTTGTTGATTTCTTGACCACCTTTTGAACCATTTTGACGATTTTACCCCTACACATGAGAGAAGAAAGTGTACATGTTCGCATGTATAGGTCTATACCTAGGAGATGCTTTACCTAAAAATCTTAAAGTTATTGGGAAAAAAGTGTACCAAATCTGCTAAAAGACTAGTATCCTCTCTTTTTTTTGTACAATTAATATGTTCTCCCACTTCAAACGAAACAATAATAAGCAGATCATATAAACTTCTCAAAATTTTATCCATGGCGGATCACCGTTGAGAGTATAATGTAATGTGTGTTAAACTTATTTATTGTCTTATTATTAAAAGGAGCGAGCAAAATTCAATTTTTAAGAGAAAATGAAGAGATAAGTGAGAACAATTATGGAAGTTATAGAGCATGGACTGATTAATAGAATGTATGTTAAGAAGAAGAAGAAAGAGACATATTATGGAAAATCAAACTGGGATATACACCGTTAACAATAAGATATTTCATAGCAGCTATATATTTTGTTGCATATCCAATATATATTAACACTTAACTTTGTAATTGACACAAATTTTTCATATCTTAGATAATGTATAACTCTATAATTTAGTAGGTACATATTATGTTAGTTGAAAACTAATTTCTGGTCGCTACGTTATCATGTTTATTTAATGATTAGTGCATTACATTAGTGGATTTGGTTTAGCATGTTAAATTTAGAGATTAAATAATAGTTTGATATTTGTAATGTTGTTCGTGAGAAAGTTATTATACAGTGTTAGATGTTATATAAAATGTTATTGTATATTTGTTTTATTAGGGGACAACACCAACAACCATGGTTAATTGCCCAGATTTCTATTAAACAAATACATAAACTACCAAATTTTCTTTCCGAATAACAACCAGTCCAATGAAAAAATAGTTCATCTATATAAAGTTGTCGCAATTAATCTTCTTTTCGAATCTTTCAACAGTCACCAATTACGTTTACGGAAACTTTCGCGTCACCTAACAAAAATGTATCGGATAACAAATCATGTATCAAATAACAAATTCTTTAACAAACAACATATTAACTCGCACCATGTATCAACTCATTTGTCTTCTAACAAACCAATTATCTTAAATGTACAAGCTCACAAGCCATTTATCCAACCATTTATCATCTACACAAACTATCTATCACTTAATTTCAAGTATTTTGAACATCATACTAACCAATTATCAAATTTTTGGTATCAAACTATGTATCATCTAACAAAACGTGGACCAAGTATCTAATTATTTATCAGATAACAAATAATTTATCATACAAAGTATTAACTCACAAACCATGTATCAATTAATTTGTCCGCTAACAACCCATGTCTCAACAATGTATAAGCTAATAAATCATTTTTCAAACTATTTATCAGCTAACAAATCATGTATCAATTAACAAAACATATAACATCGGACCAATCATTTATCAATTAACCAGGTAGCAACTTATTTATCAGTTACAAACAATTTATCATACAACATATTAACTCATAAACCATGTATCAACTCATGTAGCAGCTAACAAATCGAATATCAAACAATATATATGCTAGCAAACTATTTTTTAGAACATTTAGCAGCCAACAAATCATTATCAATTAACGACAATTATAACATCTTAAATCATTTATCAATTAGCAGTGTATTGTTGTATCATTTAACAAAATATGTATTCCAAAGATTAGAAAATATAAGAACCGATAAAATTGAAAATCCACTATAAATATTTTTGGTAACTGAGTAAATATGGCTAACATAAATGTTATCAAAAATAAAATATCGACTAACATAACGATCTGATAAAACTGAAGACCCGCAAGAACACTTTTATTATAGATAATTGTAAATGAATTGTGATTTAGAATTGAAGGTGGCGGTATCCGTGAGAGATAATCAAGATTGTACCTTGTATTTATCTGTGTATTGGTAGGAAGAAAACGAGATTTATTTTGACTCGGCGGTGGTGGCGTCAAAGATGGCAGAGGTTGGTGTTCTTTGAGAGCTTGCGAGTGGATGGGATGAGAGCGTTTGTGACAGAACTCAAGGAAGATCGGAGTGGAAGACTGGAAACGGCGTAGTGAATCTCTGGCCATCATCGTTAACAATAATCCAAAGAGAGTGTTGAAATTAATAATTTCAAGCTCAACAAAAATATGTTCTGATTGAGTTCGTTTTTGTCTTTTAATTCTTCTTCTTTTTCTCTATTTTAAACGGTGTTGTTTTGTTAGGAGAGATATATTTGACAAATTTTAAGTTCATGTATATGATCAGAAGTTATGACAACAAACTGATAGACAAATGGACTTACCTAATAAACACTAGAGGCATAATCAGTATGGTTTGGATGAAGGTAAAAAAATAGTTAATTAATTATTGTCCATTTTATGGGCATAGCTCCTAATTTTTCTATTTTTGGTGTGTAATGACAAAAACTACTTTTATATGATTGGATAAAAATGGATTAACTCAGTAGAAAATCTATTTTACTCTATTTTGTTATCGCTAACCGTGTTTACAGTCATACTCAAATATACGAAGAAACTGAAATAACCCTAATAAACAATACTGTCTATTCTTTTTTTTCACATTTACTCCGAATTATTCTGGTTATGGTTATGATACCAATCAAACCCAAAATGTTATATTAATAACCAATTTTGCCCAAAAGTAAACAAAAGTGTACCTCCAATCAAACTTTTGTTTGTTGCTCTCAACATTAGAAAACAAAGTTCAAGATGAAGACAATTTTTTTTAATTACTTAAAAATCAAAGATTGGATTAGATTCAATCAAAACCATCACAAAAACACTCCAAAAACAAATTTACAAACTACACATTTTTTCTAAAGCTTTTTAATCGGCAGGACACGAAACAAACAAACAAACAAACAAACAAACAAACAATCACTAAAAAAGCTTTTTTCTTAACAACTTCCTCGAGTTTGTTTTCATCACACAGAAACTCTTCATAGAAACAACCTACTATTATCATCTCTCAGACAGCAATCTTGTAGATGACTGTCACCGGAATGTTAACCACGTGACCTCTGTCTCCAATTATCCCAATTTTTCCAAAACTCGCTACCGAACCATTCTTCATCGCCCTAAAAACAAGACTCAAGACCCTTGTCTGACCGTTCCCGATTGTAAACTTGGCAGGAGAGACCTTAACAGAAACCGAGTCAGGTGCCTTCCACCCTACTGTATAAGTCTCGTTTGCAACCGTGGCTGCAATGTTAGTAACCCATCTTAGGACAGTTCTAGTACCAACGAGCTTAGCTATTGTCACTGAGGGTAGGTTCAGGTCAGAGGCTGCAAGGGAGGAGTTGTAAGCCGAGCAGCTTTCGCCTGTGTAGTTGAGAACAACGGGAGATGATCCGTTGATGCGACAGAGAAACTTCATGTATTCATTGTAACCTATGTCGAAAATCAAACCAGGGTCAAGAGCTGCAGTAGCATTAACGAACCCGCTGCCCATATCGAAAGGCGTTGCAGGGGTTTGAGTAGCGTCAGGGTTTAAGACAGTGCGTTGCGCCATTATAGGACCACCCTTTCTGTCTGTTAGAGAAGCTGTTGTCGAGAGCGCGGATGCGATGGCTGCAGGTGTGAAATGAGGGAACTTCTGCTTGATGAGTGCTGCAATACCCGTTACGTGTGGAGCAGACATGCTTGTCCCTGACTCCATCGCGAAACGCTCACCTAAACACCACCAATTAAAGAAGCTTAAATAGACTACAAGCACACACACATGATGAGTAGATCTTATAAGGAGAATGTACCTTGAAAATCAGCAGTACCGATGCCAAGAGGACTCCAAGCGCCCCATATGGAGTTCCCTGGAGCTACTAAGTTGGGTTTCATTACATCAGCATCTTGGAAAGAATCGTCTTCTGGGTCAGGTCCTCTAGCAGAGAAGTACATAACCTTCGGTGCTGTAATGCCATAGGTGGGCTTCATGCCACCAACTATTCTCGCAACTGATGCAGAACCAACTATTTTGCCTGAAGCATTGTCCCTCGACAGAGAAGTATTGTAGTACTGAAGTAAAGCCTGCGTACAGAACATAGGAAGAGTTAAGTTACATTCTTGTTCACTGTAATAGACTACTTCAAGATTGTGATTATACCAGAGAATCTTGTGGGGAGGAGATTAGAATCCCCGGGATATCCATCGGGGTTGAAGTCATCTGAAAACCGGTGGAAGAAGGATCCATATAAAAGACAAGACCTGCTGCTGTTAAGTTCTTAGCTGTTAGTAAGGCTTGTTTGATGGTTGAGACACCGAGAATGAACCGGACTGTATAACTGCAGACAAGGATCTTCCCATTCACCAGCTTCAGCTCGTAGCTACTCGAATCTTGGCACTCCCCAACATATATAGCATCCATAATGGTTGTACCATTGCGGAGCGCATGTGCAGCTAAAACAAGTTTGTGCATTGTCCTTGTACCAGCTAATAGCAAAAAACGAGAAACTGGTAAAGGTAAGGTCATGAAAGAAGCTAGGGTGTAAAAAAAAAACGGACTTACAAGCGAGTCCAACTCCAGAGATAGTGACATTATTTCCTAGAATTATCGAGTTAGTATAAACTCTATCATGAGATGTAGCTCCAACAGTGAAGATCCAAGGACTGAAAGAAGACATGCTCTTAGGAGCTGGACCTGTGTTTCCAGCTGCTTGCACTACAAAGATCCCAGCTTTCACAGCTGAAAGCAATGCCATATCGATCGGGTTGAAGAAGGTGGCGATGCCAGGTGGACGTCTGTTCGGTGTGATTGATAAGTTTATTATGTCAACTCCATCTTGAGCAGCCTTAACAAGAAGAAAGAAACAGACATAATAACTATGTCAACTACAAAATCATTTCACCAAAGTTTCATTACATCTGCTATTTTTATACCTGATCTATGGCTGCAATGATGTCCGCTGCAAAACCTCCAAACCTCTTATACAATGCCTTGTAAATAGCAACACTAACAAGAAGAGACGTGACATTTAATGTTTGTAAAAACTGTTTCCAAAGAGGATACCTCCTCCGTTTCATTTTATATGTTAATATGCAACATAAGGAGTATCATTTTGTGGTATTGACTTACTGAGCACGAGGAGCCATCCCACTAGCATTCCCTAGGTGATGACCACAAACCACCACAGGGACCCCGTGATTCCCAGCTGCAACAGAAGCTGTGTGACTGCATAAACCAACCAATATCAGCATTAACCAAATTAGATTGAATCAACATAAGAGTGGCTTCTACACTTACGTGCCATGCCCTTCACCATCAAACGGTGAAGCATCGTCCTGAGATGAATTCAAGACTCCTCTACTGAGAGCCGACTCAGCGAAATGGCGTGCTCCAACGAGCTTCCTGTTGCAAGAACCGGAAGGGAAACCAGTGGTGACTTCACAGACACCAGTAAACCGAGGAGGGACCGGATATGAATGTCCTGGGACTTTGTCACTGAAACTAGGATGAGTTGGATCAATTCCAGTATCGATAAACCCTATAACAACTCCTTCTCCTGCATACTCAGAGCCTCCTTCACGGGGCCAAGCTCCACGTGGCAAACCTAAGAACTGCGGCGTGTGAGTGGTTGCTTTCTTAACCGGATAATCCAGAACCACATTGTGCACTTCCTCTCTTGCAGCGAGTCTATCAGCCTTAAGAATTTAAAAACCCAGTTAAAGCATTGAACAAGCAGTAACAATTAGAGATTCAGAGAGATGAGAGTACCTGCTGTTGGGTGATAACAGCTGAAAACCCATTGATGAGATAGTGGTAGCTGTAGAGCTTAATGTAATTCTCCTTTCTCAATACTTTTCTCAACAACGAGTCATGAACTCTAACTATAGAGGCGCTTCGGTTCCTAAATGTATAAACAAAGAGATTGAGATTGTAATCGGAGCATAAAGGTATCAGCTTGAATCTCAAAATTCCATCAGACATAGCTTCGTTTAACAACATAAAGGTTTCAGCTTGGAGCCGCCTTTTATAGTTTAAGACTTTCAGGAAAAGACCAAAGAACAACAAGCGACAAGTAATCTGGGACCCAAAATTGATGAATTGCAACATTTGTGGCAAACATGAAGAAAAACTAAAAAGGAGTTATCTTTTTTGTACATACGATGTTCTGTAAGTTTGAGATGAAGTAGATGTGAGGCTGTGCTTGGATACACTCGTTTCTCTGTCGGATGAGGAATGAACAGATGGAGGGTCCTTGAGGGTAACAATGTAAACAGCAGAAGAAGAAGAAGCGGCTGCGTTTTGGTCGGAATCATCCAAACAGAACACAGAGGACGAAACCAAACAGAGCACAAACACGGAACGCACAAGTGAAGAAGACTCTTCCATGATTCTTGAGCAAAAATTCTCACAAGAAAAGGGGCAAAGAATGGAAATTGCAGATACCCATCAAAGCTCCATGGGAGTAGAGTAGATTATCTCAGAAGTATAGAAGGAGGGAGAGAGAGAGAGGAGAGGTAAAAGGGTTTTAGAGTACAATGGTCTCGGAGTATAGTACTTTTGTCTGAAGAAAGAAGAAAAAAGATTCTCGGTGTCTGAACGTTTTATTAATGCAAAAGCATCGGTGGTGGAAAAGACTTTTTAACATGTTCTCACTTGTAGTTTCCTTTTGTTTCCAAGTGTGTTTATGCTTCGTAATGCATCTCTATATAGCTTTACTATATAGTATACAAAATGATCATTTTGTTGTCTTTTATTTCGTTTTTGGCTCCGGGTTCAGTGTGTATATATGCTGATACACATAGAGTAACTTCATTTATTTGGCACACATAAGACCATGATTAATCCGGAGTTCTTAGAGTGAGGTTTTTAGCGGAAGTTAAAAAACGGTTTCTTAACTTCCGCTAAGAACCCCATCCTAAGAACCTCGGGTTAACAAACATCACCTCTTGTTGTTTGTTTTACATTATTCATAAACGTTGCGTTTTAATGTTCTATTTTGGTGGTTAAGACAAGACAACAGGTGAAAGTGTTCATATACAAGCTGAGAAGTTTTTTGAGTCTTTTAAAATCTTTTTTTGTTTGTTCTTTTATCTTTTAGCCTTTTAGGTGACGTTTTGTCTATTGTCCAACGGTAAGATTCTTTGATAAGTCGCTTTTCTTCTTCTCCTTATACTCACCCGTGACTCTTCTTCTTCTTTTGACCATTTTCAACCAAAACAACAAAACCGATCAAGCTATAACGGATGTATCCAGATCGGTCCAGACTCGAAATACTTATTCTTCACTTAGCAGCATACGAACAAACAAAACCAAGATTTAACCCCTTTTTTTTTCTCATGAGACAAGAAGATATGCTTTACTGTTCTAGAAGCACACATGAGATGAAAGCCATGATTAACTAGCCGCATCAAAAGAAGTAGGTCCAATGTATACTTGTAACTTTTTAACTTTTTAATTAACACGAGTCATTACACTCGCTTTACATCATTGTATTTAGTATTTACCCGTTGAGTACCTTCTTTTTAGCAAGAGATAATGGATTCTGTAATCAACACCATGTCTGCGGTTGGTTCCAAATTAAACCAACACTAAAAAATATCTCCTTTTGTAGTAGTTCTTAACTTCTTATCCCACGAACCGGTTTACTCAAAATCTTTGTGGTGTTTCCTCACTGAACCAAACAAACAATACACATGCTTGGGATTTACAGTAATTCATCATCCATATCGATGAATCCTAAAATTCACTTAGACATAGGATTTATGGAAATAAAAACTTCACTAACAAATAAGCTCAAAATAGAAAGCCTAAGCTATGAACCTATGATCAAAGAGGGAAAATAGATGTTTTATTGATAATATTAAAGATGAATACAAAAGAATACATGTGATGCTTGGTAGCAACGGAAATACTGTATAATGAGTGTATCATTTAGCTACGGACCATCCCCATCTTGTTCTTGCCTCCTCCTTATTTTATAGGTAGGTCTTCTAGGCAGATCATAATGGCGGTGTGATTTCCGGCGTGGACCGAGTACATTAGTGATGGCTTTTAATGTCTTTGATTCTTGGGTCCTGGCCCTCTCGAACCCTGGATGGATTTTGATCTTGGTGGGCCTTGATGATGATCGGTTTTGGGCTCTTTGGATAAGGAGATGGGTGAAACCGGGATCCAACACATATGACCTTAAAGCACGTTCAAGCTCTTCGACATGGACCGGACCGGTTAAAGCATAATCCGGTTCTCGGGTTATACGTCTTGATCCCAGATCTTAAGGCCCAATAATAGTTGGGCTACATACGATCCGTCACATATCAAATAGTTTTTTTATTTATCCAGCCACGTTGCCTTGGAGGGGTGATCTGATGATAGTCGATAGATTTCGAACTTTGAAGTTGCAGAGTGAAATGGCGGTGATGATATCGACGATTAGCTTCGTCAACGCCTCTTTCCTCGATGAAAGTCTGAACTTTCGCCGCAATTCTCTCCGAAGACCGGTGTTTCCTCAAGCTTGGTTCAACGGCCGGCGGCTCGTTCCTCTGAAATCGAAGAAAAATGTAATCTTGTGTTTGAATTTGAACGCGAAGGAGGTTAGTGAGTTCAAACCCAGTTTCGATCAGTACCTGCAAATCATGGAATCGGTTAAAACAGCTCGGAACAAGAAGAAGAAAGTCGACGCCTTGGTTATAGACAAAGGTGAGGATGATGGTGCTAGAAGAAGATTAGTGTTGGGACGAGGTGTCGAAGATGTGAAGACTAAAGATGAAGGCTTCAGGAGAAGATACTCGAGGCAGGAGTTGGTCAGCGGCGAGAAACGCGATGACGGCAGAGATTTCAAGAGGAATGAGGAAAGTGGGATTCAGAGAGATGTGAAATGGAGCAAGAGTGTTGAGACTTCTTCAGCGACTGTCCCAGAAGATGAGAGCTTCAGGAGAAGAAAGTACGCGAAGCAGGAGATGGTTAAGTACCCGCGTTCCCCTGATGCATCTAGAGGGATTGAGCGAGGTTCTAAAGCTGATGTTCTTGGAGATAGGCGGTTCCAGAGAACAGCCAAAGATGTCAAATGGAGTAAGACTGGTGAATCTTGTTCAGTGACTGCGCCAGAAGATGAGAGCTTCAACAAAAGGTACGTGAGGCAGGAGATGGTTAGTTACCATCGTTCCCCTGATGCATCCAAAGGGATTGATAGAGGTTCCAACGCTGATACTGTTGGAGATAGGCGCTTTCAGAGAATAGCCAAAGATGTCAAATGGAGTAAGAGTGGTGAACCTTCAGTGATTGTGCCTGAAGATGAGGGTTTCAGGAGACAGAATCCGAAGCAGGAGATGATGAGGTATCAGCGTGTCAATGGTACATCAAGAGGAAGTGAGAGAGGTTCCAGGGGAGATGGTTTGGATCTTCTCGCTGAGGAAAGTCGAATTGAGAGACTAGCCATCGAGAGGCATGAGTTAAGAAGTAGCAAGTTGAGTAGAACCAGGATTGTGGGTGCTAAGAAAGATGATGATAGCTTGTTTGACATGGAAAGTCCTGCCTTTAGATTTTCCGATGAGTCCAGTGACATAGTGGACAAGCCAGCAACTTCACGTCTCGAAATGGAAGACAGAATCGAGAAGTTGGCAAAAGTGTATGTGTTTTAAGTTGCTATCTAGTTTTGGTTACTTTGAAGAAAGACACTAGGAGTTAGATATGTTGATTTAGTTGTGTGTTATTGCAGTCTTGCAGATGAGATTAGGGAGTTAGATTAGTTCATTTCTCATGAAACTATTATCAAATTCAGCTGAATTTTATGTTTAAGGAAGTTTATTTCGCTAGGTTGAATGGTGCAGACATCAATATGCCTGAATGGCTCTTTTCGAAGGCGATCCGGAGTGCAAAGATCAGATATACGGATTACACTATAATGAGACTGATCCACTTTCTAGGGAAACTTGGAAACTGGAGACGAGTTCTTCAAGTCATTGAGTGGCTTCAAAGGCAAGACCGTTTCAAATCAAACAAGCTAAGGTACTAAAAGTGAGCTGTTGGAATTCAGTTGTAGAACTCTAGAGTCTTAATAATGCTGACAGATTTTACCTTTTTGGATCCAGAATCGTTTACACAACTGCACTAAATGTGCTTGGTAAGTCAAGAAGGCCTGTGGAAGCTCTCAATGTATTCCATGCAATGATGGTAAAAAACCCTTATACCATTCATGTATGTGTTCTTTTTGCTTCCGTTATGATCTGAGGTTTTCTTTGTGTTTTTCTTCACCAGTTACAAATATCATCATATCCGGATATGGTAGCGTACCGTTCAATTGCAGTAACACTTGGACAAGCTGGTCATATAAAGGAACTCTTTCATGTGATTGACACAATGCGATCTCCACCTAAAAAGAAGTTCAAGCCAACGACACTTGCAAAATGGGATCCCCGGCTTGAACCTGACGTTGTTGTGTACAATGCGGTCAGTGATTTATGATTGTCTCCTTCTTATTGAAGATATATATATATGTATATATATATATATAGCCTACCTTTATCTAATGTAAGTGCTGGGTATCCATCCACCACAGGTGCTCAACGCATGTGTTCAACGGAAGCAGTGGGAAGGAGCATTCTGGGTCTTACAGCAGTTAAAGCAAAAAGGACAAAAACCTTCTCCTGTCACCTATGGCCTCGTCATGGAGGTTAAATAGTCTTTCTTCTCTTAACACTTAATGTTCTATAGCAACACAATTCAGTAGTGGATTTGTATTGTCTGTCTAAGCAGGTGATGCTAGCATGTGAGAAATACAACTTAGTTCATGAATTCTTCAGGAAGATGCAGAAATCCTCTATCCCTAATGCTCTAGCATACAGAGGTATTTTGTGAACTCTTTGTCTTTTTTTCCTCTACGTTATTAGTTTTTAAGGAGTGTAACCAACCATCTCATCCTGTGATCAGTTCTTGTTAATACACTGTGGAAAGAAGGCAAAACCGATGAGGCCATACAGACGGTTGAGGATATGGAAAGCCGTGGTATTGTTGGATCAGCTGCTCTTTACTACGACCTTGCTCGCTGTCTATGTAGCGCAGGAAGGTGTAATGAAGGACTTAATACGGTAAACTCTATAAACCCAGTAGTCCTTAAAGCTTATCGAGAATCTGATCTAAAAAAGCTGATCTTGATTATATACCATCCAATGTCAGATTAAGAAGATATGTAGAGTTGCAAATAAGCCTCTTGTGGTGACTTACACTGGCCTTATACAAGCATGCCTCGACTCCGGAAACGTGAAGAACGCAGCTTATATCTTTGATCAGATGAAGGAGGTCTGCAACCCGAACCTAGTTACTTGCAACATAATGCTAAAAGCTTATCTACAACAAGACGGGTTGTTTGAAGAAGGCAGGGAACTTTTCCAGAAGATGTTGGAAGATGGAAATAATATAGAAAGCAGCTCAGATTTCGAATCGAGAGTGTTGCCAGACACGTATACTTTCAACACAATGCTAGAAGCTTGCGCTGAACATAAAAAGTGGGATGATTTTGGTTATGCGTATAGGGAGATGTTGCGTCACGGATACCATTTCAATGCTAAACGTCATCTCAAAATGGTTCTTGAAGCTAGCAGAGCAGGACAGGAAGAAGTGATGGAAGAGACATGGGAACATCTGAGACGGAGTAATAGGATTCCGCCTTCGCCTCTAATCAAAGAGAGATTCTGCAGGAAGCTCGAGAAAGGCGATCATGCAACGGCCATATCCTCTCTTGCTGTTCTTAATGGTAACATTGAGGAGACTGAGCTACGGGCATGGTCCACGGACGCATGGTCCAAGGTCTTGTACCGGTTTGAGAAAGATTCAGTTTTGAGGTTAATGGACGATGTAAACAGGCGCGTGGGTTTGAGAAGTGAGTCTTCGGATTCGGTTTTGGGGAATCTTTTGAGTTCTTGTAAAGAGTTTCTGAAGAACAGAACACAAGTGTTGTAAGTTATTGAAACTCTTTATTATAACATTATAAGAAAAGGCTGTGATTGTTGTGATTTCTTAAAAATAGAAGAAAGAGGTGAGGGAGAACTGAGAAGTGCATTATTATTATTACGTGTTATCAGGTATGTGAATCATTGCTGCTATCTGAATAGAGTTTCAATTAGAGTTTATACATAATTAATTAGTTGCGAGACAACTCAATCCCAAACCTAATTCTGAAGAACATAACTCAAAGTGTTGCTATTTATTGCGTATCTAATGTCAAAAGCAAAGTATTTAAGGAGACAATGTGTTAACATCTAAAAGAGAAAACGTTTATGATAAACTTCTTTGATAAATTGGAAAAGTCATAAGTTGAACTATTACATAATGATGAACTACACTTTTTTTTACAAGTCGTAAGTTCAAAGTAGGTTTTTTTCAAACCGCGTAGTCTACTCACTATCTAAATAACAACCTATTAAAAATACATACAAGTATTTTGGTTGGTTGAAAGCCAAATCTACGACTTCCAAATCATTGTACTCATTTGTTTTTCTCCACGATCTCTTTAAAAGATTTTTTTTTTTTTTTTTGCTTTGATTCTTCAAACGTTCGAATATACATTCAACTAGCGTAGTTCTAAACAAAACAAATTCATTTTAGCAACAAAAATAGGCTAACAAATTCATAAAACTAAAATTTTAATTGTGTTTTTGTTGGAATGTGAAGGGGATAAAGTGTGTCGTATCTTAAGCCACCCGAAATAACTAATTAATGATAATGAGACGTGAAGAAATAGAAAGTCAACGTGCACGAGAATGGTCGGTCAATAGCAATTGCAACTTATATAATGAAGTCAAACACTTACGATTAACTCGGGGTTCTTAGGATGAGTTATTAGCGGAAATTAACAACTCCACTCTAAGAACTCCGGGTTAGTCATGGTCTAATACACGTATATTTATATTGTTTTCAAACCTATTGCCTTCGCATCAAACATATCTGCTTTTTTGGTTTGTAATAGTTATAGAACTAAACAAATTAATTTTTGATTTTGATATACCAGTATTTCTTTTGGATACGCATTATTACATGAAGCTAGCCAGCAATTCATGTGTGTGATAATTTAATATGCTCGGGCTGATGAATGATGATTATATGAATAAAAGTTTGTGTGACAAAAAAAAATGGTACTAATAAACCGATACTAGACAATTTGAATGTGATTTGAGCATGTTAGGGCAGGTGGGTAAACATCAATAATCACCACTAAGATACAAATGGCATCGGCGTCAAAAAAGACAAACCCACTAAGCAGCAAACACTGTTATCTTCTATCAAAAGACGTATGCATGATCATGGTCTATAAATAGCTAAGAAAAATAATATAATTGTAGTGACCGATTGATTGTAATTTGAAATGTAAATAATAGTTGAACATAGGACGGTGAAAGTTATAACCGACACAATAGAAAAGAAAGGATGGAGAGGAGGAGACAACGCATTAGGTGAAGGAGGGCTGTCCGCAGGGTACGATGGCGCTTTTAAGACATTTAAAGGCACCAAAACACGTACGTGGCGCTACTTCATGGGACTGTGCCATGCTATGTAGACCCCAACCTAACATCTACACTCTACAATATAGTTTTTATTATAACATAATTTGAATTTTTTTTTTTCAAAACTGGCCTAATTTGATGTTTTTTTACTCCTTCCATTCCACAGGTAAAGATATTTTTCATAAAACATAAGATTAAGAAAATTAATTTTAGAAGATAATATTATTACTAGTATAAATTTAAACTAATCATAAATAATGTCGTCAAATATTATTGGTCAACTAATTTTCAATAAAATTAAAATACATTAAAAATAAAATAATATATATTTTGGAACATCAAATACTCTCCAAAACATTTTATTTTATAGAACGGATGGGGTATTTTTTATTGATCTTCTTCTTTTATTTCTAAAATTACTTATTTTAAAATATTCAAAATAATGTTTATAGCCCAATAATTCAGAACAATATGAAACATGAAAGGATACATCCTTTTCCACTAGAATGGTTCTGTCGGAAAACATGAATAGACAAAATACTGACGAGAAAAAGGAATGCAAATAGAATGCTCAATTTTTATATAGACTATGTAGTGTATGGAGTTTTTTCAGAAGTTAGATTTGGTGTTTACAATATATTGTTTGAGTTGGTGGAGATGGTGTTTGTACAAAATGACATGTTTTTCATTTCATCTAGACGAATTTCACAAAACTAAGGATTTGTACATTTTTTTAGCACAGATTCGTCATACGATGAATACATAGTAAAGTAGATAGGTTGTCACGTAATGCTTGTGCTATAGATTTTTGAACAGTTCTAGTTTTGTTTGTTAGTATAATTTATAGTTAGCAAAAAAATAAAATAATCAAGGTATAAAATCAATCTTTATTTTGAAGATTGAAGGTCTGATTGGTATACTGTTAAGAATAATTAGTCGAGTAATTTGAATTAATTTGGAGAAAGTAAAAATATATAATAATTATATTATTCTTTATTTTTGTTTAGTAAACAGAAGAAAACATATTGATATAAATCAGGAAAAATAAAATATTTCGGTAAAAATGGGGATAGGACTCTTTTCATTAATCGGTAAAATTTAGAGGGAATTGAAGTAACACCGTTTCTTACTTCAGATTATTCTAAAAGAGCTACAGACCGTGAAACTATTTAAATAAAACAAAAATAATTAGGATTTAGATAGATGGAGTTTTATGTTTGTTAATTGGAATTAATGATGATTAAGAAAATTAAAGTCATAATTGATAATCTCTATTCGTTAATAATGCCAACGCCAAAGTCTTAGACCATCTTTATCCTAAAAACCCTAATGGGTCTCTTAATTTATTTTTAATAGTATTTAAAAAGTTAATTTTGGTAAGAGAGTTGATTAAGAACCTTGAGATTTTTTTCCCTCCATTGCAAGTCTCTTATTTTAGATTTATTAAAAAAAAATATTAAACATTTTTTATTGAAATTTAAATTTTTTTTCTTACATAAAACATAATAAAATATTACATTGTAGACATAGATTTTTAAATTAAAACATGAAAACAAAGATTAGCAAAACAAACGAGAATATTTGAAAGAAGCGTCTGAGCTCAGTTGTTGTCTTCATCACGTCCAAATTTAAACCATACATGTTCAACTAAATCATCTTTCAGTTGTTGATGCATCTGTCTATCACAAATTCTAGTTCGAACACCATCATATTGGCGATATTTGTAGGCATATCTGTAGAGAAATCGAGATCGACATGTGAACTTCCGTTGTCTTCTGCTTGTTGGAACTCCGAAGGATCAAACTGAGTGTATTCATCTCGTTCGTCTTCTACTATCATATTATGGAGTATGATACATGCTCGCATAATCTTTCCTATTTTGACTTTATCCCAAAAAAGTGCCGAATTTTTAACAATGGCAAAGGTAGCTTGCAAGACTCCAAAAGCACGCTCGACATCCTTTCGGACAGCTTCTTGACGTTGAGCAAATAAAACTGCTTTCGGCCCTTGTGGTAGTTGAATAGATTGGATAAAAGTTGTCCATTTCAGATAAATACCATCGGTGAGATAGTAAGTCAAATGATACTCTCTTCCATTGACATAGTAAGTGACTTCCGGAGTATGACCCTTTATTATGTCATCAAAAACATGTGAGCGATCAAGAACATTGATATCGTTTAAGGTACCTGGAGGTCCAAAAAATGCGTGCCATATCCAGAGATCGTATGAAGCAACCGCCTCTAAAACGATTGTTGGTTTACCCGAACCACGAGAATGTTGCCATTTCCAAGCGGTGGGACAATTCTTCCACTCCCAATGCATACAATCGATGTTTCCTATCATTCCGGGAAATCCACGATACTCTCCAACATCAAGTAGACGTTGAAGGTCAGTCGGTGTTGGTCTTCTTAGGTACTCATCGCCAAACAAATATATAATTCTTTCCAACATGAGTTTGTTGTTGTTATAAATAGAGAAGATGCATTTAGCAAACATACATGTATAATAGAATGCATATAGACACACAAAGTCCGTGACATACAAATCCACCAGTCCGTGATCCTCCACTTGACACTAACAGACACATAAAGACACATACTCCACTTGCCATTAACAGACACATACACTAACAGACACATACTCCAGTCGACTCCGTGACTCGCTTCAGTTGAAGGCAAGACTCCAAAACTCTGTCCCGCAAGCATCCTGACCAAGACAATAACAAACATTGATCAGTTGTTAAAACATTTTATATCATCACTAACAATAAACAATAAAATCCGAGAGACAAAGACAAGAACAATAAAATTCGAGAGACAAAGACAAACATTGATCAGTTCTTAAAACATTTTATATCATCACTAACCAGACCATTACAAGAACTAGACCGAGACTTAAACTTAAGAAATAGACGAGGAACAAGAACAATAAAACTTAAGGACCAATCGGGGAACAAGACCTAATTAGACATCAACAACTCATTAATTAACTTCTTCTTCCGAGCTTCTTCATCAGCATCTAGAGGTTCTTGTTTTGCCATGATTCTGTCCAGAAGCTTCATCTTCGACAGCTTTTCCTTAATAACCAAATCCTCTTGCTTGATTCTCCACATTTTCTGAAACTCATCAAGCTCTTTCTCATCGCCGACTTGTTTCTTGCCACGGGCTTTTTCAGCCTTAACACCAGGGGGTCGAGTCGTTCCATCATCAGCTAGAGAGCAGGTTGAGTGCAAACCGTTATCTAACTTCTGCCTTTTGGAATCTCCTTGAGAGCAAGCCGAAGAAAGATCAGACCACTTCTGGTCATGTCTAAGCTTTTTCCAAGCATGTTCTAATGTGAACTTCTTTTTGTAGTTGTTGAAGAAGATTTCGTGGGCATGTTTGAGAACATCAGTCTCGTTTTGCCCACTGGTTTTCACACGAGTTGCTGCTTCAAAAGCTCCACAAAACTTGCCCACCAAGTCGTTGATCTTGTGCCACCTTTGCTTACATTGTGAGGACTCTCTTCTGTCACACTCAGCGATCTTGGGACTAGCCGAGTAGTAGGCTGCTATCCTTTTCCAGAAAGCAACCGACCGTTGCTCATTCCCTACGACAAGGTCTTTACTGGTGTTTAACCAGGCGCTGATGAGGACATTGTCATCTGTTGGAGTCCACGTGCGGCGTCCTCTACTCTCTGCAGGACTGTCTGGTTCGAAGTTTGAACCTTCAGTTGCTTACGAGCCAAATATAGGAACAGGGGAGGATTCTAAATCGATGCCAGTATCTTGTTGACTTTGAAGAAGATCAACAAAATTTAAATTCATATATGGATTGGAATCCATATCTGAATTTGTCTAAGAAGAAGAGAGAAAGAGAAAGAGAGAAGAAGGAAAACAATTTGTCTAAGAAGAAGAGAGAAAGAGAAAGAGAGAAGAAGGAATCTGTTTAATAGAAGAGAGAAAGCGTTTAACGCTTTGATCAGTTCCACAACCACATGGAGTTGACATTTAGCTAACTCATTTATCTAACATTCATTGCTATCTAACTCATTAATCACACTTCAACTTTTAACATCAAGTAGACATTTATCTAACTCATTTCAATTCCACCTAACTGCTATCTACCTACTTTCTATCTAACCAGATTGGCAATCAAAAAACCTCCAGTTTACATTCACAATCAATTTACAGTTGAAATTTATCTAACCTGAAATTGCTTGCCTCTTCATCTGTCCAAACCACATACCTCTTCTTTGAAGAAACTCCAACTCTCTTTATCCGTCCATCTGAAAAGGAAACGCAAGAAACATAATCAACACTAGAACGATTCAGACACAAGAAAGTTTAAGAAACAAATACTGAGACATCATCTCTTGAATCAGTAGACATAAACAAACACAAGAACTGATCGACTTAAACAAAGACAGACACGTAAACTATCCAACACAACCGATTGATATATTGAGACACCTTGATTAATCATCTCTTGAATCACGAGACACAAACAAACACAAGCAACGCATGAAGAATTATAAAGTGATCGACATAAATAAACACAGAGACATAAGCTATCGCAAAAATGATTAACAAACAGCGACAGAGACATAACCGAGTTGAATCAAGAGACATAAACAAACACAAGAGACGCATGAGACACATGAAGAATTATAAAGTGATCGATATAAACAAACACAGAGACATAAGCTATCGCAAAAATGATTAACAAATAGAGACAGAGACATAACCGAGTTGAATCAAGAGACATAAACAAACACGAGACACATGCAACACAACAAACGAATCTATATAACAACGAATGATTCAGACAGAGAAGGAAAAACACTTTGCTTTTACTTTCGGTTTGATTTCGTCGAGGATAGCCACGGGCCGGAGAGAGAGGTGGAGTGAAGCTTGATCCCGGTGAACCGTCGTGGAGAGCGAGAGATACGCGGAGGCATCGAGGAGATCGAGAGGGAGGCGGAATCGTCGAAGAGAGCGACGGAGACGCGGATTCATCGACGAGATCGAGAGAGAGAGAGAGAGAGAGAGGCGGAATCGTCGAGGAGAGCGAGGGAGACGCGGATTCGTCGACCAGAGAGAGAGAGGCGACGATTCCACCGATAGAGACTCCGGCTGATGCCGTCGACAAGGAGATATCATCGTGGCGGAGAGATCACCGTTTCGCCTTTGGTTTCACCTTCGGTTTCACCTCGAGAGAAAGAGAGAAGACGAGACGGTTGAGAGAGAGATGGTGCATAAATGACACGTGCCCCGTGAAACCCCATCTCTAGTGCTCTTGATTAAGAGACGTTTTCACCTTAATTAGCTAATTTTTTTAAAAAAAAAATAAAAAACACCTAAAATCGTGGATTTGAAAACAGCGATAAAGGTGCTCTTATCACAAAAGCACTAAGAAATCTTACCGACATGTCAGCACGACGGAGTTGGTATCTACGCAGTACGCACAGTTACCGGAGCTTAACAAGTGCGGCGATCTTATTGGCTGATCCTGACTTTTCCGTAAAAAGGCACTTCCCCAGATAATAACTTCATTTATTTACTACTCCTCCATATATTGTTAGTTATATACCTTTTTCGTCAAAATACTACTGTTAACCTAGTAACACAAACTCCTAACAAAAATATTTGCATCTCTAATACATCGACATAGAATTTTCCACAGAAATCAAACAGTATTTGTTCACATAATTTGAATGATTTAGACACTTCGTCGATCACGTAACTATTTAAAATATAATCATATGGATATTTTGTTATGGTGGCCTTTGTAGGAGTCAAAAAGTACTGAAAACATAAAATAAGAACTCCATCTAAAAAATAAATAAAAATAAAATTTATAGGTCTACAAAACTATTTCTTATATATTTTCCTATTTTTTCTAAAATATACGCTCAAATAAAAATATAATATACTCCAATTTAGATTTTCAAAATAATATTTTTAATCTATACTATTATTTGCGAAATGATTTTCGCATTCGATCTCTTACTTTAAAAGTTAGAGTGGTTAATATTGTTTATGCCATTAATGAATAAAATATATAAATTAGCTAAAACAAAAAACGAATTTTCTTTTCTTTTGATAAGATAATTGATTAAAATTAATAATAACAATAATTATCTAAAATTTAAAAAGTATGTTTTAAAATAAAAATATAATTCCTATAATATTGTGTTGTTATTCAAAAATTTCTTCTAATAAAAAACTACAAATTAAAAAAAAACAAAAAACACATAACTAAATATTAATCAAGTAAAATTTTAAATTTTGTATGATTGAATAGATAATACTGAGTGATTTCTAAGATTTATTTATGAATGAAGAATATAGTATACAAATTTTTTTTTAAAGTTAGAGTGGTTAATATCGTTTATACCTTTAATGAATAAAATACATAAATTAGCTAAAACCAAAAACGAATTTAATTTTTTTTTGATAAGATATTTGATTAAAATTAATAATAACAAGAATTATCCAAAATCTAAAAAGTATGTTTTAAAATAAAAAGATAATTCTTATAATATTGTGTTGTTATTCAAAAATATCTTCTAATATAAAGTTTAAAATTAAAAACAAAAAAACACATAAGTAAATATTAATCAAGTAAAATTCTAAATTTTGTATAACTGAAAAGATAATATTCAGTAATTTCTAAGATTTATTTATGAATGAAGAATGTAGTATACAAAGAATTTTTAAAAAATATATATTACGTAAGAATCTTCAAATTAAAACCTAAATAATAATTTATCATTATAGTCTTTTAATTACTAATATATGTATTAATAAGTAATTATAAAATGTTTATGTTCGCATTTTTTTATTTTTACATTAAACATAGAGGAATGGATTTCTTTCTCTAAATAAAAAATAATAGTTTCTATTTTAGATGAAAAATAAGTGTGGACTGAAATAATTTACCTCTTGTATTACAGAAATAAATATATAGAGATATGTAAAACATCTCCAACAAAGATCTCATTCTAAGAATGTGTGTTTTCCGAATCTCAAATATATATATATATAATATTAGTTTTAAATTTTTATAAATAAATAACAAATACACATTATAAAGGGAAAATCACAATATTATTACTATTTATGAATATTTTGGTTTCACTAAATTAGTATTTTTTTTAGAAAAAGTGTATCAGCTAAAGAGAAAAGTTGCAAACATTCTTATTACTCATACATAACTTTTTATTTTACATATATTATTTTATATCAATAAATATAATTTTAATCTTAACATATATATATATATATATTTTCATATTTATATATTTTATGTACTAGTAGTATATATATATATATAAATATACATTTGAGTATTTAAGTAAAAATATTTATAAATATTAAATTGATATAAAAAATAAAATTAATAGAACTATATGTAAATTATATAATTATATTGAATAAAATGAAAATAAATAGTTTTAATACTTTGAATAGTAAATTTGCAAATTTCAAACCCCACAACGTTACAACAAATATCTCTCTCCTTTTTTCTCTTTCTTCTTTTTAAAACTCACAAGAATCATCTAACCATTTTTGCTATGGCGTGGGATCCTCGATGGTGTCAGAGCCATCGACTCAGCTGTCTTGGTATGTTGACACATTTATTCTAGGTGGTGGTGGTGTGTGTTAACGGCTTGGCGTGTGATGACGAGTCGTCTATGGCTCAATCTCTTTCCTTGTTTCGTGATGCTTCCTCCTTGCTCTTCTTCTAGTTTCGTCTCTTCTTAGTGCACTCAAGGTAGTCGTCCCGAAGGTTTACCATTGGGTTTCTCATTGGTTCTACTAGCGGCTATTCTATTTTCTCTAGTCAAGCTTTTGGTTCCGTTTTTCGCCGTTTCTCATGGACTATCGTTAACGAGTCTTTTTCCTCTGTGCATCAGTTTGGTCAGGTCTCTATTCTTCTGAGGAGTATAACATCCTTGCTCCAGAGTTCCTCCTCTCTGCGAGTGCATTCGGGTGGTTGTGATTTTCCGGCGATTGTAGGTCTTAGTGGCATTTGGTAGGGACTGCGGTTACCTCCCAACCCTCTTGCTCGCCGGTTTCTTTAGATCGTCGTTTGTAAGTATTGTGTTGTTGTATTATCGGAACTGGAGCTTCAGTGTCAAAAAATAAATTAAATATTATTATTAAAAACTTACAAATTTGAAGAATTGGGGAATTGAAATCATATTGAAAAGCAAATAATCTTGAAATTTAAAAGTTTTAAAACATGTTAAAAATGCTGAAAGGATCACTATGTTTAGGTGAATATGCGTGCTTTTCTTGAGTATTCTTGATAAACCAGTGTTTATATACTAAAAAGATGGTTAACGTGGATTTTATGAGTATGTCCAATATAAAAACTTGTAGTTTGATGGAATGGAATATAAATGGTAAGGATTACGATCTAACATAATGAAGGTATAATAAGTGGAAAACCTAGGATAGTTTTTAATTGGGTCATGAAGGAGTTTTACTCTAAATTTAGTGGGATAAAAATATTTTTTTCGTCATTTTATTATCATTAATCAATAAAATTTTAATTTAAAATATAATTTATTTAAGATTTAAGGGTGTTACTTGAACCCAACATGATCATTGGGGGTTCTTAGAGTGGGGTTGTTAGCGGAATATAAGAACTCGTCTCTTAACTTTTAACTAAAAAAGTTAAGACCTGGCTCTTAAAACTCTTATTTAAGAACCAGTTCTTAGTTTTTTTAGTTAAAAGCTAAGAGACGGGTTCTTATATTCCGATAAGAACTCCACCCCAAGAACTCCCAATAATCATGCTCTTAGCTTTATGTGGGTCTGCCATTAGGTACAATCTAACAGAAGGATTGTAGTATGAAAAAAATGCAATGCAACAGATAATTGCTGTCTAATGTTAGTATTGTGGTTTAGCGGGACATAATGTGAAATATAACAAGAGGACTATATTATTAGAGAAAAAAAGAGAGTGCATGACAAAGATTACAGTCTAACAATACAAATGTGCAATCTGACATCACATGAACAAGAAGTCTGATAAAATGAGTTTTGCATGCCGGTACAAAATATGAAATATAACAGATGATTGTGGCTTGATAGAACTAACGTGCATTATGATGAAAAGGTTGCAACATGACAGTACATGGAATACAATATTACATGAACAATGCAGTTTGATGGTATGAGAAGCACATATTGACGACACAATAGTGCGGTGAAGTGACTACAATCTCACGGTATAATGAGGTTATCTGATGGAAGGGTGAAGGTCTGAGAGAAGTAGATTTGTAACGATCCGCTTCCCCGTGTCCGATCCAAGGTTCAGAGCGCGGTGTTATAAACATGACAAATTATTTTTAAAAATTTACTTAAGAAACAAATTTACTTAAGAAACATGACAAATTATTTTTAAAAAAAATCTAGGTTAAATGGAAGAACACTTCAATTTTGTTTTAGATGAGAATTAATAGATGTAATCGAATACCTTGTATGAAGAAATGTGAGATTTTGACGAAATTGATGGAAGAACACTTCGTAATTTGATTTGACCCGTCTGAGGAAAAGGAAAAACACTTCGATTTCGTTGTATCTTCAGTGAGATCAAAGAGGAGGATGACCAAAACGAGAGTAGAGACTACGGGCAGATGAAACACCAACGAAGAACAAGGCTTCTCTCCGTTTAACCCTAAATCGCCATGGAAGAGCCACGATTATACGGCGGAGAAGACAAGGAGAAAAAAAAATCAGGGTTGCGGGATGACAGTGTCTTCCTTTTTGTTTATTTTATTTTTTTGTTATTTTTTTACTTTTTAATATTTTAACATTAAAAATCTTTTACGATAATTATAATTTATAATTATAATTCAACTTAATTGGTAAATTAAGGATAGTGTAGTATTTACAGGAATTAAAATCCTATTTTAGTAAAATATGTTCTACAGATCCTATCGTGACAAATTCAAGTTCAAAATGTCATAATTTTCTAATTTCCGCTAATAATAATACAGAATTACGAGGACTGCACCATCATTCTTGCCACATGTCATGTAAGTATCAAAAGAGTATAAAAGAGAAAAAAAGCTGACAAAAAGTCAAATATATATTTATTTTGCAAATAACACTTTAATTTTAAATAATAGCAGCATCTTAAAACCGAGGAATTTCCGCCTACTCTCTCCATATCGCCATCACCGGAAACGCGCCTACTTGGCCGCCCGACTCTCTCTCTCTCTCTTTCCTCATCGTACGTTTCCCCTCTCTCTTTAAATTGAGAAAAATTGAATCTTTTCTCTCAGAGAACCCACAAGAAAAGTTCGAGCCTTTCCTCAAAATCTGGTTGGTTCGACTCGTTTATGCAGAGGAAAAACCTGTTTCTGTGGACACACGTGAGCTGCCAATTAATGCCCGTTCTTGTTTTCTTCTCCAAGGTGCGTTTCCTTTGCTTTTTTGGTTTTTTTTTTTGGCGTTTTTCTTTTGCTTCTGTTTTTTTTTCGCATAAGAGCCCATTTCCTTCCTTCTTTCTTTCTTCCGTTTTTTTTGCATTGATTTTTTTTTTTTGAATTGTCATTTTTCATGGGACCGACATTGCTCCGACAAGATTCTCCCAATCTGGGGTCTTATTTCTTTAATCTGAAAATGTTTTAATTCAAATTTTGCTCTCTTATTTTTCTTGCAGGTGTATTAGGGAGTAGGGGAGCTGCTGATCATCAGCTTATTTCGTTGTTTCCGGGAGCTGAAGTGAATCAGAAAAATGTTCAATTTTACTCGAGCAAGAAGCCAAGCGAGGCAAAACAGATCTCTCTCTCTTGGAGGTGTTTAAATCTCTTCTTTCTTGCTTTTAACTTCTCTCTGAATGTGGTTAAATTTTTACTTCTTTTTTCTGAAACTTTAACTTTGTGTGTGTGTGTGTGTGTGTGTTTTGAGAATTTAGTTTGAAACTTTAGATTGCTTCCTAATAAAATATGAAGCTTTCTGGGTTAAGGAGCTTCAAAGTGTGGATCTTTTTGTGAGTATTTGTCATGTTTGGCTTGTATAATATTAACAGAGATCTTGGTGATTTTTGGGAATGTAGGACTGGATTACGCAGACCCCAAGAAGAAAAACAATTACCTTGGAAAGTTTCTTTTGACCGCTTCTCTCACAGCCTTGTGCATTTTCATGCTTAAGCAATCTCCAACCTTCAATACTCCCAGTGTGGTACAACTTCTTACTCTCCTTTGCTCAGAGTTCTTTATTGGTCCTGATGAAACATTGCTTGAGTTTCTAAATGGTTCCTTGATTCTCTGTGTTTCAGTTTTCTATACATGAGCCAGGGGTTACACATGTTCTAGTCACTGGTGGTGCTGGGTATATTGGTTCCCATGCAGCTCTTAGGCTTCTTAAGGAATCCTACCGAGTCACCATTGTGGTATCTCCTTTGTTCAGTCTTCTTTTACTCTTGTATATATGTTGATATCCTGGTCAAAGTAAAATTTTTTTTTTTTTTTTGGGTTCAACAGGACAATCTATCACGTGGGAACCTCGGTGCAGTCAAGGTTTTGCAAGAACTGTTTCCGGAACCCGGAAGGCTTCAGTTTATTTATGCTGATCTTGGAGATGCAAAGGCTGTCAACAAGATATTCTCTGAGAACGCCTTTGACGCTGTGATGCATTTCGCTGCTGTTGCATACGTTGGGGAAAGCACACAGTTCCCTCTTAAGTGAGTATCACTGACAGCTTCTCCCTTAAGCCAGCATTTGATATTTTCTGTTGTGAAGATGTGAAAGAAGTGGACTTTATGTTCTGTTAATTTACAGGTATTATCACAATATTACATCGAACACTTTGGTGGTATTAGAGACAATGGCTGCTCATGGAGTAAAGACTTTGATATATTCAAGCACATGTGCAACGTATGGGGAGCCTGATACTATGCCAATTACAGAGGAGACTCCTCAGGTGCCAATTAATCCATATGGTAAGGCTAAGAAGATGGCAGAAGACATCATTTTGGATTTCTCGAAAAACTCAAACATGGCGGTTATGATCCTAAGGTTTGTTTTGAGTGATCTACTCTTTCTCCCTAACTTCTATCTAGTGGCCTTGTGCATGTTTTTCGTGAAGCTGACAAACTTCTTTCTCACTTGTCTTTTTTTTTTTTTTCCAGATATTTCAATGTGATTGGGTCTGATCCAGAGGGTAGATTGGGTGAAGCACCAAGGCCTGAGCTGCGAGAGCATGGAAGAATCTCCGGTGCTTGCTTTGATGCTGCACGTGGCATCATGCCTGGTCTCCAGGTAATCACTTCCTTCATTTCATGGAACCTTTTGTCTGAAGTTAAATTCCGATTTCCATGTTTGGAAGATGGTGTCAGGGTCTTGACATTTTGTTCTTTGGACAGTCATCATTAGTTTATGTTCCGTCTGATTCTAAAGTTCGCCTTTTTTTTGGGTGTAATTCGGATCTGGCACATGCTGTAGAACATGCTCAAGAATGTTTGCAGCTAATAGTAGTGTACAGCAGAGCAAAATACATAATTGAGACAACTTAACTCGTTGAGCTTCCTTTATTATTAAAGCAAAGTTTATTTTATTCTAATTGTCACATTCACGTGGCTACAACCTTTGACTATTCTTTATTCATAGATTTTCTTTTTCTTTTGGTATATGGCTAGATCAAAGGAACAGACTACAAAACCTCCGATGGAACTTGCGTACGGGATTACATTGATGTTACTGACTTGGTTGATGCTCATGTTAAAGCTCTCCAAAAAGCAAAACCCCGCAAAGTTGGAATCTACAATGTTGGTACCGGGAAAGGTATTGTATTGACTTTGGCTTTTACATTACTGTTAAAGAATCGCATATAGATTTAGAGACTGAGCTTTTTAAATGTCTGGTGTTGAGTAGGTAGCTCGGTGAAAGAGTTTGTTGAGGCGTGCAAGAAAGCCACTGGTGTCGAGATCAAGATCGATTACTTGCCTAGACGCCCAGGTGATTACGCTGAGGTTTATAGTGACCCTAGCAAGATCAGGAAAGAACTTAACTGGACGGCTAAGCACACTAATCTCAAGGAGAGTCTTGAGACTGCTTGGAGATGGCAGAAGCTGCACCGTAATGGCTATGGCTCAACCTCCTCATCTGTCTCGGTTTACTAACTTTCTTCATTCCCTTGCTGACGAATGGAGATTTTGATGGTACTGAGAGGCGTTAGGAGTGTGATGGTCTATATGTTAAAAATATAAAATAAGATATTATAAAAGAGATTTTGATTGATTAGTGTCACGCTGATATTCATTTTGTAATGGCTTTAGGTTCTGGTAGGAAGCAGCCATTCATTATATTTATGTACTACCTTTCTCATAATGCTTATCTATTTATTAGTCTTCATAATATATTAGCTTTTCATTTTATTTTCTAAGCTCTGTTATAGACATTTTTAGAGCCTTGCGACATTGTGGCGCACGCTCGCCTTGTGGATCAAACGCCTTCACAGGAAGAACTTATAAATTGTATCTAGGTTTGATTCTTTCAAGTTAAAAGCTATGATTAAATAGCAACAAGAACGCATCCGATACACCTAAAGCCTCATTGACAAGTCTCGAGCCTATTGGAATCCTCTGAGACTGTTTTATAAGGCCAAAACGCACTAAGGCGAGCGCCTCTAAGACATAGCCTCGCCTTAAGAGGACCAAGGTGTTTGGGTCTGCACTTTTGCGCTCGCCTTTTTAAACACAGGCCTCGTCAGTTATGTTTGGTTTTGGATTTTAAGGAATAAGATCTACTGTTGGATTTGAAACACAATGACAACAAAAGCTTTCAGCGAAGAAATCAAAGAAAATGCAACATGTCCAATGAGGAAAAACAGTTCATATACTAGTTTCAAGACAGGGTTGTAAGAATAAGATGCTCTTTCTGGTAGACAATATAGAAAATCGATTCGAGGTGAGATAAAGACTCATGCATGTTTTTAGCTGAACCATGGATTTTGAGGTCTTTCAGGCGAAAGATTGAAGCGCTCTCTCGAAGTTATCTTCAGCTGAAGCTGCTCGCTTCACAAGTACATGTTCTGGATGTGACAGTTTCAGCTGGCTGCAAAATTTTGATTGAAAATGGCGGAATAAGTCAGCATATTGATACACAAATTGCAGTATGACCTGATCATTTCAATATTATTATTACCTTAGGTAGCGTGGAGATGGTTTCCCCACATGAATACTGCACACAACTAAGTTTGCAAGAGTTTCTGGGTCTTTCGCATCCTACAATGGTCAAACAAATATATAATTATTACTTTTGATTTGATGTGTTTGAGCTTGGTTGAGAAATCGGGTGCAGCATAACTGGTGACATGATACCGAGTATGAAAGAGTAGGTTCATCATCACTCACCTTGTTGAGTGCATCAAGCAGAAGAGTCTCAGCTTCTTCAAAGTTACCCATATGCATGCAACAAACCGCCTTGCTGTTCAAGATTAAGCTTGTCATTGGGTACTTCTCAGAGAAATCCTGGAAGATTAGATAAGCTTCCTGTATTTTGGAACCCCCCTGAGATCATTCATACAACAATTTAATATTAGAAAAACATTAACAATCATTCTCTACACAATATGGAACAGAAGAAAAAGAAATGGATATATATATTCATGTCATACTACTGCCAGGTTCAACCATGCGCTCGCGAGTTGAGTGAGTGTGTGGTCTTCATCAAACTGTTGCATCACTCTCAGCTGTTTCTCAGCATAATCTGACCTGTGCATCTTTATGAATATCTGGACATTCAAAGCGTGCCTAAGAAAGTGCAGAATACCAAAATCAATCATCAAGTTAAATCTTAGAGATAGAACAATCACTGTATCAAACAGAAAGCTCACAGGTCCATGGTTCCTCCAGAATGAGTGTGCTTGAGAGCCTCACTATAGTCTTCCTCATGCATGAAGATAGTACCAGCAATCAACCTAACAGTAGCATTGCTCCCAGCAGTTGGATCTGCCAGCCATTCCCTCAAGCTAGCAATGGTTGATTCCTAACCAAAATCACATAAACAACTAAGATGAATTTTCACAAGCAGAACACGAAGATATCTTCAATTTCGGATCCCTACAATCTTAGCGAAGTTATCAGGTAATTGCGCTAAGCTAACATGATAATCTCAAATTCTCATGCATTACCTTGTTTTCAGGGCTCGATAGGTACATAGCAAGGAGCTTCACTGCCTGAAGAGGAGTAGCCGACGCTTCGTCGATCTCATTGATGACCAGCTACGAAACAAATTTGAATCACAACTCAGGATCGTTACAAATCGAAATCGAATCAGAAAACGAGGGCGTCACAGAGGCGAACCTGGTAGCTACCAAGAGCGATGTAAGAGCGATGGACAAGGCAATCACGCTCCACGATATCTTCTTGCGAAAGATTAGGGATCTCGCTGTTGTTGATCGCCGCTTGATATGCACCTAGGTAAAAACTGTTTCTCAGGTTGAAGAGGTGATCTGGTCCTGCCGCCATGGATGCCATTTGCTGCTGCAGGATCTCAGATCTGCGTCTAACTCCAAAACAGAGAAAACTGATAAAAGTGTAAATAATCAACTTTAATCAATTTTGCATAAAGACCCCATACATTTTGAATGTTCAATTGACTGACACCCACTGTGATTTATTTTCGGCCCATTGGTTTCTTGCAATATTTAACGGGCTTTTAAGTGGGCCAATAATTTCGCATCATCACACGTGTCCTACAGAGGGACCGGTGAAGATCTTTTCTTACCAATAAAACGCGTTTTATCCAATCCCCGCGGGGGTTGCTTGTTCTGCTCCAGCCTGACGTTAGCATCCCGTTGAAACCACTCCGTGTGATCGTGCTGTCACGTTTGTGTCGACAAACAAGCCCAACGATTTATGGACACGTGCCGTTTAGCGTCCCCATTAATGAGCCGGTTACCATCCGGGAATAGTAATCAACCGGTATCGGTTTTTATTAGGTAACCAGTCGTTGTGACAGTAACTCAAACGGCGTTTACTGCTCTAATTGACAAAAACACCCCTCACCCAAAACGTTATTAGTTCCTAATCCGTTGGACTCCTCCCTTTGGAGATCTTTATTAATTAAAAATAAACAAAAAAATAATCTTCCTGCAGTTTCCAAGTGAATGCGTGTAAGCAAGTGTTCGAATTCGAATTCGAGCGAGCTGAATCAAATCTGTAAGTTTCTATGATCCTTTGATCTTCTGATTCGAGTTTTTACTTCTTCTCTGGGATCGTTTTGACTTTTCGTTTTCTTCTCAAAGGTCTTGGCATCTGGTTTTGAATTTGATTTTCGATGTTTTCCATATGATGAAGGGTTTGAATCGATTGAAGGCCCAATCCAGAAACGAAGAAGTAGATGTATGTATGCGTATCTAGATAGAGTGATTTCGTGTTTCGTTGTTAGACAAGAAGAATCTGTCATCAGTTGATGAATTTGATTTACTTTTGAAGCATTTTTGAATTTGGAGTTATTGAGCTCTCCATTAATTAAGAAGCGTGGGGGAATCTGCTTCAGGTTTCATTAGAGATGGCGACGGAGTCTACAAGGAGCTGGTTCCAGATACGGCAGCAGAGACCAAGCCCGGCCAAAAAGGGACAAGAGGGAAATGTGAAGAATAGTGGCAGGCCCCCTATGAATGATGCACCTTCAAACGCTACAAAACAGAAAGTTGCTGCGGCAAAGCAGTATATTGAGAATCATTATAAAAATCAGAACAAGAGTCTGCAGGAAAGAAAAGAGCGGTATGTTCTTAGAATTCGTTTTGGTTGTTACAATGGAACCTGAGAGTGAGAGTAATTATTTAATCTAAAGTTGAGAACTTGTTTTCTTTCTTTTTGTACTGAGGCTTGAGATTAGGTTTAGATCTCTGGCTTTGTTTCCTAGACAATTCTTTACATAATTACTGGTTTAGATTGAACCTTCTGATATCAGCTCGCTCTTGAATACAGTCTGAGCATCTTGGAACAAAACCTAGCGGAGGCTGATGTTCCTGTTGAAGACAAGATGGATATTCTGAAGAACTTTGAGAAAAAGGAAATAGAGTACAGGCGTCTGCAAAGACATAAGATAGGGGTTGATGACTTTGACCTTCTCAGCATCATTGGCCGGGGTGCTTTCGGAGAGGTATCTCTTTCTCATTCCTCACTAGCTAATAACTTGTCTTCTTTACATGATCTATTAATATCTCATGCATTAAAATTATGGAATTTTGTTACTGCTTTGTTTTGGGGGGGGGGGTCTCTCCTACTGGATCTTGGTAACTAGCCTATTATTCCGGTCTTATGAATCTAAGCCTCCGTTAGTGAACTTATTGGGTGTATTGATGTAAACTATGTTATTTCTGAACAGGTGAGGATTTGTAGAGAGAAATCTACGGGCAACGTATATGCAATGAAAAAGCTAAAGAAATCTGAGATGCTTCGAAGAGGCCAGGTAATGCACTGTGTGATACAATATCTACAAATCCCAGAGTTCCGCTGTGATTCAGTTAGTTACTCAATGAAATCTACACTTATCCCCTCTTACAGGTGGAACATGTCAAAGCTGAAAGAAATGTGCTTGCAGAAGTCGATAGTCCTTTCATCGTCAAGCTTTGCTACTCCTTCCAAGATGACGAACATCTGTATCTTATTATGGAATACCTCCCTGGAGGTGATATGATGACACTGCTGATGCGAAAGGATGTCTTAAGGGAAGATGAGACTCGGTTTTATGTTGCACAGACAATCCTTGCTATTGAGTCCATCCATAAGCATAATTACGTTCACAGGTTCTAACAACTGACTTGAAGCTTCTCACTTTTTTTTGCATCGAAGCTTGACACATTCGCTAAGACCAGTTTCTTTTGAATTTTTGTGGATTATCTTCTAATTTTTTATTCTTCTTGTGATTACCTTTTCTTGTAAATTAGCTTTCAGTTGATGTGTGGAGATACCCTAACTGTAGTTTCTTCCTTTGATTGCTTAGGGATATAAAGCCTGATAATTTATTGATAACTCGTAATGGCCATATCAAGCTCTCGGACTTTGGATTGAGCAAGTCTTTGGAAAGCAAAAATTTCCCAGATTTCAAGGCGGAGCTTGTTGAGAGGAATACAAGGCCTGCAGCAGAAATTGATAGACTCTCCAAGCCTCCTTCTGCACCTAAGCGAACTCAGCAAGAACAGCTTTTACATTGGCAACAAAACAGAAGGACCCTGGTATGGACGCAATTCTCTGATCTCTATCTTACTTACGGTGGATGCTGTTCTATTCCCCTGAAGTTCGTCTGAAATATTTCATAAAAACGATTCTTTTCCAACTTAAAATGAAGTAAAAAGGGAATATTTTTCCAGTTACTCAAATTATATAACACCGTTGTTTGTATATTGTGCCTTAATCTCCTTGGAAGTGTTATTAGCTATATATATGACCTTCCCTTGTAGTCCTTGCATGATGACTCTATCGTGTACTGTTCAGGCTTTTTCTACAGTAGGCACTCCCGATTACATTGCCCCTGAGGTGCTGCTGAAGAAAGGATATGGAATGGAGTGTGATTGGTTAGTGAACCAGACCCTTCTATTTTAATGGAAAAAATGTATTCAGTTGATATTCTAAAAGATGTTCTGAAATAGGTGGTCTCTTGGAGCAATCATGTTCGAGATGCTCGTGGGATTTCCTCCATTCTATTCCGAAGAGCCGTTGGCAACATGTAGAAAGGTATGCTTAATTATCTTTATGGAACATTGTTTCGAAGATTGATAGAAGATTTTATAGTCCTGATGATAGACCTTACCTTGGCTTATCATCTGACACCAAAATCAGACTAGTGTCTATGTATCGAGACATGTTTTGGTAACGTATTTTGTGGGCATGGCATGATCCGAGACTTGTCCCTTATTATGTTTGACTAGTGTATATTTTTATAAACAATTGCTCAGTTCATCTCTGCAGATTGTAAACTGGAAAACCTGCTTGAAATTCCCTGATGAAGCTAAGCTCTCTGTCGAGGTAAAAGATCTCATCCGAAGACTCCTCTGCAATGTCGAACAGAGGCTCGGAACCAAAGGAGTTCATGAAATCAAAGTACTTAAATCATCATTTTCCTTGCTGAGCTTAACTATGAAATGAATAAAACTCTCAGATGACATAATGTTTAATTTGTTTTTTCCATTGAAAGGCTCACCCTTGGTTTAAAGGAATTGAATGGGAAAGATTATACGAGTCAAATGCCCCATATATACCGAAAGTGAAACATGAACTTGATACCCAAAACTTTGAAAAGTTTGATGAGGTTTGTTCATTTTTATCAGTTCCTCGATTTTTATTTTGCTTTCCTGTCTTAGCGGATAATTTGATTAAATTTTAAACTAGCAGGTACCATCTACTTGCCAAACCTCTGCAAAGTCTGGCCCTTGGAGAAAGGTATTATATATATATTTCCCCTCGTTTTTCTCATTTGTCCAGATTCTATAATTCTTAATCTCTAACCAATTTGTTTGCAAACATATTTGCAGATGATCTCATCTAAAGATGTAAATTTCGTTGGTTATACATTCAAGAACCTTGAGATTGTTGATGAACACCATATCCCTGGCATGGGTCAGTAACTCTTTGTTCCTTTCTTACATTAACGCGTTTTGCAAGACTTTAAAGTTATTTCGCGGTTGTTGTAACAAAGGCTGATAATCATTCTAAATTTACGCAGCGGAACTGAAACGGAAGAGTAAGACACCAAGGAAACCATCTCTCAAGACACTGTTCGGTAAAAAAAAACACAGACTTGCCTAGACTTTAAAACTTTGGTTTTAGCTTTTACTTCTTCGAAAGTTGAATTTTGGTTTTCTGTTTTTGGCAGAAACACCGTACCCTCCTCCTGAGAATCAAGCTTTACAGGATTTGCTAGATTCACCTATTTACTCTGACGGGGGATCTATAGGCTCATCTGGATCACCATTTTCACATCCGAATCAGTCTCACAATGTTTCCCGGAGATGATCAAAAGGGTGATAGCAAAAGTAAAAGGAAGTAATTTTCCTTCAGTTGCACAAGTTTTCATCTTTTCATTCATATATACCCATGTATTGTAAAAATAGTAAACACCCAAAAGAGAATTAAACGAATATGCATATAGAAAACTTTATAGGTTTGAGTACAAACATATTACAATGTTTCTTATAGTCCACAGTTGTCTAACCAATGTAAGTTTTTTTATATATGAATATTCACATACATAAAATAAATTTTTTTGTTCATAATAAGGGTGGCTTTGGACTTTTTCTTGAATTGCACACAATATGTTGAGCTGAAATCGATTGCCGACCTTAAAGATGGTAAAAGCGTTGTATAACAGTATACACGTTTCCATCGAATATCGCTGTTGCGATTCGAGCTTTGGAAGTGATGGATTTACACTTTTTACCGAATTTTTAGAACACATCCAAAACCAGTCAAATCGTTTCTTTTCAGATCAACTGTTCACTGCCCTTTTTTCTCGAATTGTCAATCCAAATAAACAGTTTATCGATGATTTTTAGAAAAGAAAAAAAAAGTGAAAGTAATAGTAATGTGATGGAAGAACCAAAGCCATCTGGAAAATAAAAAGACCAGTCAGGAACTCATGTTCTTAATTTCCACTGATATTACCATGTCGTTCTTCTCTTCACCGTTTAGGTCCATTTTTTCAGAATCCGAGAGATCTGCTTTGATTTTTTTTACCAATCATTTTACAAATCCAAACTACTCTTTGCCTTTTTGTTTTTTTCTATATATTTTCTATCTTTGACTTTTGTAGAATTTTCGGCATGGCAGGGCGGACCCTGAAAATTTGGGAACCTAGACCATTTAGTAAAGATTTAAAAAATTTAGGGGCCTAAAATTATTTTTTTTTAAATTTGGAGATTTATTTACGTATAAAATTTTTCAAAAAATTTGAGGACATAAAACGAATGTTTCATTAGGCTTTGCCCAGGACCGGCATGCGAGGGAAACACAAACTAAGCCTACATCACGATTGGATTCTTTTATGAATAATACTATTAATATTTGACTAAATATTTTAAAATTTTGAGAACATCATATCAAAATTTCTCATTAAATAAATTGGCATGAGATTTTAAATTTTTTGAAATTCTCTAATAAATATTATTATTATATTTTTATATTTTCAGAAATGTAACTTGAAAAACTTCAATACTAATGCTTTAGCTTACTTTAGCTGCATGGCTTCCCGAATATAACTTTACTTCACATTCATATCACATCGCAACAGGTCCGTCTAATAGCACAAGCAAGTAAAACGGTCAAGCAGGATCCAAAACTAAAAATAAAAAAAAAATATTTAAGAATTTTTGAAACTAAATATATAAATTATGGTCTAAAGTTTTAAACTTTTAAATATATTACTAAATTTAGAGTTTCTAATTTCAAAAGAGTCAGATACATAAATAGAACTATAATTTTTTTAAATTAGTGGTTCAAAAACAAATTAAAATTATTTTATTATAATATACCGTTAATTTTTTGAACAAGGCCTATAAATAATTTGACACGGCACTGATCACAAAGGGTACTTAATACTAAGGCAGCTTATAGTTTACAAACACAAAGGGTTAAAGCCAACGACCGTTCCTCGCCAAGATGTATCAAGCTACTAAAACTATAGCTTGGAAAAGACGGTTATCTTCTTTAGATATAGAAAGTTGCTAAAGGATAGATCCCTACTATGCATATCAATGTTATATGTTTTTTTTTTCGATTGTTTTCTTACACATGTTAAAAGTTAAAACATATATCTAAAGCTTTGTCAAGTGGTCTTTGATTATGTTGAACATTAGTATATAGTATATAGTATAGTATATACACGGGAAGACGTCTTATTTCCACATCAGAACTATCATATAGTAACAAATGTACACAATCTTTTAACATCGTCCTATTTGCATACAATTTAAGTATAACAACCTATTTCCACAAACAATAAAAGATCGAAACCCGTTTCCACACAAACCAATATTTGGCTTGGTTTTAATGGTTTATGACATGAATCGACAGTAAACCAGTTTGTATCGGTTGATATTGGTACAACCCAACCCAAACGAAGATCCGACTAGGGATCGATTTAAACCCGACCCGAAACCATTTTAAAAGCCCCATAATCGATTAAAATCTAAAATTCCAGAAAGTTTAGTTTGTTTGTATGAATGTGTTAGTTTATTCATTCAAAATCATAAAATTGACTTAACATAATTGAGTAAATACATAAGAAAAAGAAATAGATTTGGTCAAGAATCGTGAAAAGAAAAAATCTGAAACAGAGGTTTAGGGATTCCTGGTAATACTGCGAGGAAGAAGATGAAGACGTTTGCGTAATTTTACATTAATTAAAGACAGAAGGGAAAATAAAAATAAAATAAAAACAGCTCTAACCTGAATTCGAACCCGCATGGTTAAGTGTTTAGAGGAGCACATAAGCCAATAGCCTACGCTTGATTCTTAGGTATATTTATCAGATAATAATATATATTCTAACTTCACAAAACTAATGAGAAGCAGCATAGAGACTGTCGAGAGATACCTAGCAAATGGAAACAGCCATGGATCTAGCTCGATCTAGAGGTGAAGAGAAACGAAAGTGAATCGAAGACGCTGTAAGGGTCCCAACTTTGTTTGAAGGTCCAATTGTAAGGGCATCCTCAAAGGGGGAGCAGTTAGGTGTGTGCTTAGAGTGAAAATAGTAGTATAATATTGTATTTAGGCTAGGAATATGAGACATTCTCAAAAGAAGATCACTTAATTAAGGGTGTGCTTAACCAAATAAAATTAATTAAATAATGTAACAAAAAAACTTATTTTAAAATTGATTCCAAAAAAACTTATTTTAAGGAGATACACACTTGCCACGTCGACCAGCACTTCCCTTAAGCATAGCTCTTCGACAAGCCCTCCCAAACTGTTATTAGCCCACTTTTGGATTAAATCCAAATATATTAAGCCCAAGCACACCCATGTGCTCCCCCTTTAAAGATGGCCTAAGGGTCCCAACACAGTTCTTCTTTGTTCAGTCTGCATTAACATAACACCTGCATCTTTTTCCTCTTTGATTTTTGTTTCACTCAGCATTCACATCAGTCCATGAATCCATTCTTTAACGACATTCTTCGCAAAAGAGACAAAGGATTTAATTGCTTAACTCGAGTCTTGGGTCGGTTTATTAGATCCAATTGTATTTGGTTGATTTAATCTGGTTTGTATTCTTTAATTGGGTCTTATTCGGGTTGTTTTTGGTTTAGTTAAATTATTCATTGGTTAAGTTTACGGTTTAGGAAACACTAACCAATTTTAAACCGTTATTTGTCGATATTAGTTCGTCCTTCAAAGTTTAGGGGGAAACGGGTTTTGAACTTTTATCTTATGTGAAAATAGGTTGTTATACTTAAATGGTGTGCAATTAGGACGAGATTGAAAAATTGTATACATTTGTTACTATATGATAGTTTTGTTACGAAGAAGCGTGTATACAAATCAAGTCACCGTTAGAAACATCTATAAGTTAATCAAGTTCCCGCATACCAACTACATTACAAGAAATCTTTTTTTCCCAAATAAATTAGTAGCTTTATAGTAAACCGACCGATTTGAAATGCAGCAATTTACGAAGCTAAGAGCATGATTAATGGAGGTTCTTAAAAATGAAGTTTTTAGCGTAATTTAAAAACCGGTTCTTAACTTTAACAAAGAAAAAGGTTAAGAACCGGTTCTTAAATACTTATTTAAGAACCGGTTCTTAAAAATTTTCTTTGTTAAAGTTAAGATTCGGTTCTTAAATTACGGTAAGAATCCCACTTCTAAGAACATCCATTAATTATGGTCTAAGTAAGAGTGGCTAGGTTTCTTAGTAATGAACTTTAGAAATACTTAAAGGCCATGGACATGTACAGATTCATGCACGTAAAGTGGATGTTTATGAACACGTACTATAGAAAGAAGCCTAAATCAACATGCTTCAAAGCCCAATTAATGACTCATATTACTTGATAATGTCGTTGCATCAACTAGAAAAGCCTAATCTTAATCAGTTTACAAAGATAAAGAACGAGTTTTAAACCAGAAAAATAAGGATGGCGAACAAGTTTTACAAACAACTCTGCAGATTAGTATAGCCTTGCGCCACCTCAGGGTCCCGTTGTCGACCAGCTGGAACAAGCGCTGGTAAAAGAATATATATATATATATTTTGGTAAAAGAATATGGCAATACTCAATTTCCTCGGCTAAACATTATTTTCTCATGGTTAAATAAATAAAAACTTGCTCACTAATGTATATATGTAGCATTTTCACTAGTCCGGATGTAACTCAAACTTGTTGTATTTCCTCGTCATTTTTATAGTGATTTTTGTTTCCGACCAACCCTAGCGGCGCTTTAAACACCACTTAAAAAAAAAAAGTTGTCAAACACCACACTATAGGATTTTCTTTCTCTGACGAACTCTTATAATAAATCAGAATTTACAATATGATCTATATATATACGATTTGTATGTGGATTCATGTATTTTAAAACTATTGATGGAGTTACAATGCACGAACGTGGGTATTAGTGTTCATCACGACACTTTATTATGTTATCTCCACACATATATTTGTATAGATATGATTTCTCTAAGTTTGATAAATTTTCTAGCCATTTACTTGTTCTTCTGTGAAGTTGTCCATACATATTCCTTTTTATATTATCCCAAATATAAAGACTCTTTCTTAAACGCTCCGACTTCTCTCTAGCTTTATAAAAGTGATATCGTTTCCGGTGGCCGGTGAGCAACTCGCCACCGGTCGCCACCCCTTTTCTTTTGTCTTTTGTTAATGTTTGTATCATATTATATCTATCTTCCGTTGCGGATATTATCTTCGCTAGGCGATTTTGCAGTGTTTCTCAAGTCAATCGGAGCTGTGTCTACTTGTTCTCTTTTATCTTTGTTTTGGCTTGAGATTAATAAACTTCCGATCTTTTTGATCGGAGTTATGTTAAGCTTCATCTCTCCTGAAGAATTTGGATTTATCCCGATTGTCTCTTTATATCTATTTCTTTTAGCTGGGCATCCTTGATCTTTACTTCAGATGATATCAATCTTTTCTTCCAAATTTTAAGCAAAGTAGTCAAAAGAGGTTAAAAATTGAGTTTTGCATGTTCGTCTTCGCGATCTATTCCAGTTAAAGAAGAGTTGAAGCTTGTCGTGTACGAGTGTTTCGACGAAGACTGGTTTGAAATCGATTGGAGCGTCTTAGAGTTCATCACATCTGGCGAGGAGGATTAGATATGTGGAGGCAATTGGTGTCAGAAATAGAAGCTTGAAGCTTCTGAAAGAAGGACAAATCTACAGCAAAAAGATGAAGAAGATAGGGAAGCGTCATAGAGAACCCACTGTTGGATAAGCTTCAAAGAAAGATTACTTAGGAAACAAGTTATTCATTAAAGATAAGTAGAATAACTTATATGTTTAGGATAATGATAAGATTCCTAGACATACTTGTAATAGGATCCTATATATAAAGAGATCTAATGTAAGATGATCTCTACAACATTATTGAGAAAGAAAGAAAAGAAAGAAATAAAACAAAGAAACAGTTTTATAGTTTTGTGTCTTGATCGATTTTATTTGGTATCAGAGCTTGTGGTTATAAAGAAGAGATCACTGGTTCTTAAGATACAAAACAATGGCGGATTCAAAAGCTTTGATAAAGTTTAAGGAAGGCGTACCTGGTACTGTGGTATGTCCAATGTTAACGACATCGAACTATACGGTGTGGGCAATGAGGATGAAGGTGCTTCTGCGTGTGCACAAGGTGTGGGAAACAATAGAGCCTGGAACTGATGAAGAAGAGAAGAATGATTTATCCACAGCTCTTCTGTTTCAATCCATACCTGAAACACTGATCTTGCAAGTTGGCGACTTAGGTTCCCCTAAAGTAATTTGAGAGGCTATACGATCAAGAAACCTAGGAGCAGAGCGTGTCAAATCAGCTCGTCTTCAGACGTTGATGAATGAATTTGATTTCTTGAAGATGGACGACACAGATACGATTGATACATTCTCAGGAAAGATACCGGAACTTGCGTCAAAAGCAACCTCATTGGGACAGAGTATTGAGGGACCTAAAGTTGTGAAGAAGTTTCTCAATAGTCTACCATCAAAGTTCATTCATATGACTGCATCTTTGGAACAGTTGTTGGATTTAGATTTAACTAGTTTCGAAGATATCATTGGAAGGCTTAAAGCTTATGAAGAACGTATAAAAGGCTTTGAATCTATTGAACAACAAGGTAGTCTTCTGTACTCAAACACTGAGAAGTCATATGATCAGAGAGGATCAGACAATTCAGGAAGAGGCAGAGTACAGAACAGAGGTCGTGGCAGAGGTAACAGAGGAAGAGGCCGCGGCAGGAGCAACGATGGCGAGAGAAGCAAAGAGAAAAGTGACTACTCTCAGATTTTCTGCTACAACTGCAAGAAGAAGGGACACTTTGCATCAGTCTGTACCGAAAAGAAAGACGATAAAGAACTCAACAAAGCTGAAACCGAAATTGCGGAGGCAGCTTTATACATGCATGAATTGGTGTTTCTCAATGAACAGAAGGTGATGCCTAAGAAACTTGAAACCGACAAGAAGGAAGACGGTGTGTGGTACCTAGACAATGGCGCCTCTAATCACATGACTGGAGAACGGTCTTACTTCTCTGAGATAAACGAGAACATCAAAGGCAAAGTAAAGTTTGGAGATGGATCATTCGTTGATATAAGTGGAAAAGGTTCAATTCTCTTTGAAACTAAGACATGAGAACAGAAACTCCTAACGGATATCTACTTCATTCCTGAGCTAAAGAGCAACATTCTAAGCCTAGGACAAGCAACTGAACAAGGCTGTGATGTGCGTCTGAGAGACAACTTCTTAACCCTAAGAGACCCTGAAGGAAGATTGATTGTCAAGGTACTAAGATCAGCAAATCGGCTCTATAAGATAAAGCTACAAGTCGGCAGAGCAACATGCCTACACGCTAAGATAAATGAGGAACCATGGAGGTGGCACGCTAGACTTGGCCACATTAGCTTCAAGACAATGAGAGCTATGGCGACTCATGGGATGGTTCATGACCTGCCGGAGATAAATGAAGAGCGAAGACTTTGTGATTCTTGTTTGGTTGGCAAATAAACTCGACAATCTTTCCCAAAAGCAACAGCGTTTAGAGCAAAGCAAGCACTAGAGCTCTTACACGCAGACCTGTGCGGTCCAATCTCTCCAACAACCCTATCTCTCAACAAGTACATCTTTGTCATCATTGACAACTGCACAAGGTACATGTGGTCTATACTATTGAAAGATAAGAGTGATGCGTTTGATAATTTTAAAATGTTCAAGAAACTTGTTGAGAATGATTTCAACAAAGAGATAGTAACGTTGCGCACAGACAGAGGTGGAGAATTCACTTCACAAGAGTTTCAGAGCTACTGCAACAACAATGGAATAAGAAGACACTTGAAAGCGCCTTATACACCACAACAGAATGGTGTGGTTGAGCGTAGAAACCGCACATTAATGGAGATGACTCGGAGCATACTAAAGGCAATGAATGTGCCGAACTATCTGTGGGGTGAGGCTGCTCGTCACGCAACGTATTTGATTAATAGAGTTCCCAAAAGAGCTCTAAAGAATCAAACTCCCTATGAATGTATAAGAGGGAAGAAACCAAACCTGTCTCACATAAGAGTATTCGGATGTGTTGCACATGCAAAGATAGACTCAGGCAAGCTAAGAAAACTCGATGATAGATCAGAGGCTGCGGTTCACTTAGGCATTGAACCATGTTCCAAAGCCTATAGATTATACAATCCTACTTCAAAGAGAATTATTGTAAGTAGAGATGTGATCTTTGATGAAAAGGCTCGTTGGAATTGGAAGGGAGGAAGTAAGCAAGTCCAAACTGAGCCTGGAATGTTCCATATGACATGGGGAAGCACATAAGATAATGGAAGCGGTCCTTTTGTTGTCGGAGCTAGTAATGAAGAAGAAACAACAGAACCACTAACTCAACCTAGCGAAACAGAGGAAACAGAGGATGTAGCCATCAAAAGTGAAGCAGGTGAACAAGAACATATGCAAGAAGTAAGACGTTCATCTCGAGAAGTTAAGAGATCAGGCTACCTCGACAATTATATCTTGTTGGCTGAGGCTGAATGCGAGGTTCTATTGCTTGCGTTAAATGACGAACCAGGAAGCATACAAGTGGCTCTTAAGAACAAGAAGTGGAAAGTGGCGTGTCTGGATGAGATCGAGTCTATAGTTAAGAATGAGACTTGGACCTTGGTTGAGAAGCCACACGGAGTAAAGGTGATCGGACTCAAGTGGATCTTTAAGGTCAAACGTAACGCAGACGGAAGCATCAACAAATTCAAATCAAGACTTGTGGCAAAGGGCTACGTTCAAGAACAAGGAATTGACTTCGATGAAGTCTTTGCGCCAGTGGCTCGAATAGAGACAATACGTTTGTTGATTGGTTTGGCTGCTGCGTGTAGATGGGAGATCCACCACCTAGATGTTAATACAGCCTTCTTACACAGCGAGCTTGTTGAAGAAGTGTACGTGAATCAACCAGAGGGATTCGAGAAGAAAGGAGAAGAACACAAAGTGTTCAAGCTTAAGAAAGCTCTATATGGTCTGCGCCAAGCCCCTAGGGCATGGAACACAAAGCTGGATCAAATCCTGAAGGGTTTTAAGTTCGTTAAGTGTACTAAAGAAAGCTCCGTGTATCGCAAGGGAGAAGGAGACAAGCTACTCATAGTGGCCATATATGTTGATGATCTGTATGTTACAGGGAACTCATCTCAGAAGATAAGAGAATTCAAGACTGCAATGTCTCAGAAGTTTTAGATGTCTGATTTGGGTTTACTACCCTACTATCTCGGTATTGAAGTGAAACAAAGCGCGCAAGGCATCACGATCAAGCAAGAAGCCTATGCTCGACGTATACTAGAAGAGGCTGACATGGATACTTGCAACTCAACGCACATTCCAATGGAGTTTGGAGTTCATCTCTCAAAAGCAATGGATGAACCTGAGATAGATGCAAGCGAGTACAGAAGGAGGATAAGCTGTTTGAGATACCTAATGCATACAAGACCAGACATAGCATTCAGTGTCAGTATACTAAGCAGGTTCATGCAGTCTCCAAGAGAGTCGCATGAAAAAGCCTTAAAGCAAGTGCTAAGGTACTTGAGAGGTTCTAGTGGGTTCGGTTTAAGGTTTAAGAATGAAGGATCTCAAGAAGTTGTTGGATACAGCGACAGCAGCCACAACACTGATCCAGATGATGGAAGAAGTACTACTGGACATCTGTTTTGTCTCGGTGACACGCCAATATCTTGGTGCTCACATAAACAAGACATGGTGGCGCTATCATCCTGTGAAGCCGAATACATGGCAGCGACAGAAGCCGCTAATCAGGCCATTTGGCTTCAAGAGTTACTAAGTGAGATCATAAGAAGAAGAGCTCAAAGAACACTGATTCGTGTGGACAACAAATCGGCCATAGCACTGGCCAAGAACCCAGTCTTTCATCGACGCAGTAAGCACATTCACAAGCGTTTCCACTTCATCAGAGAATGTATTGAAAGAGAGCTCGTTGATGTGGAACATGTACCGGGAGCAGAGCAACGAGCAGACATACTAAGAAAGGCACTAGCAAGGATCAAGTTCAAGGAGATGAGGGAGCTGATCAAAGTACAAGACCTAAGTGAAAATGGTGTAAAGCTTAGAAGGGAGAATGTTGGATAAGCTTCAAAGAAAGATTACTTAGGAAACAAGTTATTCATTAAAGATAAGTAGAATAACTTATATGTTTAGGATAATGATAAGATTCCTAGATATACTTGTAATAGGATAAGTTAAGAGGATCATATATATAAAAAGATCTAATGTAAGATGATCTCTACAACATTATTGAGAAAGAAAGAAAAGAAAGAAATAAAACAAAGAAACATTTTTATAGTTTTGTGTCTTGATCGATTTTACCCACAGCGGAGCTTCACGGTGGTGAGATTGTTGTTTCATCCAAGATTGATGTGCGTCTCCCACGTGTCCGTGTCCGGTGAAGACCTAGCAGCTTGCACGTGGAAAAATATAAACCTTGTCACGACCGCTTTTCTAGTAGATTAAATTGTAATTTTTGCTATTTGAATTTTTTTCTGACCCAATTTGTACCAATAGTTTAATGAAAACCAACAAGTTGACAAAAAAAAATATTATCCCAAATATAATTAAAAGAAAAAGAAAATAAGATAATAAAGAATAGGGAAATTGCACTCCCTACACTACACTTCTATCCTAATTAGCCTCATACCCTAAATCCCACAATCTTCTACCTTATTCCATAGACACAAATCAGTCAAATCATAGGTATTTTTTTTTTTTTTGGATTTTCAACCGATTGCTTCTAAAGAATATTCGAAATCGATGGTGTTTCCAACTTCCATCACAATGATTTTCCCCCCTTTTGGCCACTAGTAAATATGTGACCTTTTGACAATTTTCATGGTAATAAATGAATTGCAAGTTATAGGAAAACATCGATTTTTTTTAAAAAAATTCACTGATGTTTTGCGTAGCATGAGTATTTTGTACATGTATACAAATACTTTTTGCGTAGCATAATGTTTTTTTTTTGTAAAGAAAGGTAGCATAAAGTTCTCGTGGAGGATTCTGATTAGCTAACAAATAAATGTCTTCCGAATATTGCGGCCGCATCTCTTCACTTCACCATTTCTTTTCGCAGGTGTACTATTTCATATCTTTTCGCAAAATCAATTATTTTATTTTATAATGCTAATACATAATGATGTCAGTTGTACTATCTTGATGCTCTTACTACATGATTATCAAATTCATTTGGGAGTGATCTTATCACGAAATTATGACATGACAATAAATCATCTAACAGTTCAAAAAAATCATCTAAAACAGAAAACAACAAAAACGAGGTAAAATGAGGTCTTTGTTCGTATCCCGTTAATATTTAAGTATCATGAGTAAATTTGAAAGTGTATTAAAAGTGATGTGTTTTTAATAATATGATAATGACATAATGAAGATTTAAGATTTTGATAATATGAATGTAAGAATGCGATAATATTTTATTCTTCTTGCGAGCGGAAAAGGTATTAGTTTATAATCAACATCCTACTTCTATTCTAACGAATTATTTGCAACGAGTAATCAAGAACCATTATTATATAAGAACTTCACAAACTCAAGTAAACTCAGAAAGATAATCTAAACTAAAGAGTACAAGACTTGGCCATTTGATCCATTTATCTATATGATTAATAAATAGATTATCTCACTTGCTTTAGTTTATATTTCCGTCCATACTTAAAATATTAATATCTATTAATATTATATTATATATATATATATATATATCTATTTATCTCTCATCAACATATTGCATGTAGAAGGGGAAGATGTGTTGACAAAAAAAAAAAAAAAAAAGAAGAAGGGGAAGATGTTCTTCGCATCACCAAAAGTCAGCGCGTTTCTCTCTTCCTAATGAACCTTCATTCTTCTGCCCCTTTTCTCAATATTTTCTCAAGAAAATCTCAATTTGTATCAAGAAAATACTCATAAACACGATGCTAAAATCATAATCTCATCTTCTGATTCCTGATGATTACATTATCTTGATTTTCGCTAAAGATTATTTCGTATAGCTGTATATAATATACACGAAGACACACTCATCATACATAGATATTATGTGCAGCGTCTTTGAGATGGACAATTATCAAGGAGACTTAAGGGACATCTTACGAGGAATCGATGGCGGCCACGTGTTATCGCCGGAACTTCCTCCTTCTCCTCCAAGAATCTGGCCACTTCCACAACCATCGCCGTCAGATCTTCATCACATAAATCCCTTTGGAGATCCATTTGTGAGCATGACTGATCCTCTCCTCCAAGAACTCAACGCCGTCACAAACTCTGGCTATTTCTCCACAGCCGACAACAATAACAACAACTGCTTCTTAGTTCCTAAGGTATTAGAGGATGATCATATAAAGAGTCAATGCAGTGTCTTCCCAAGAATCCGGATCTCGCATAGTAACATCATTAGCGATTCCTCTCCGTGTAATTCTCCGGCCATGTCGGCTCACGTTTTCGCAGCCGCAGCTGCCGCCTCGCCGAGAGGGGTCATCAACGTCGATACAAACAGTCCTAGAAACTGTCTATTAGTCGATGGTAACACGTTCTCGTCTCAGATTCAGATATCTTCCCCTCCGAATCTAGGTCCTAAGAGAAGGTACATATTGAATTTTTAAATCTTGATCAAATGTTTCATTAAATGTTTACACGATATAGATAATAATAATTCCCAAGATGGTATTAATTTATTATATATATGTATTAACAATATAATTTTTATGCAATAATTTGCACCAGTTCTATGATAGCATATAGAGTAAAGTGAATTAGGGTTCTAGGTAGCATATGCATATGCTAATAATAGAATGAATTATGGTTTGTTTATGTGTATGTTATATGTACGCTTTTTATTTTTAAGATTTCTAGTTTCTTTTTGTTTGTCTTTTCTTAATCATGAATTTTTTATGTATATATACAAATACTATACATTATAATTGTTTAGATTCATGAGAGGAAGGAGGGTTGAGGTTGAAGACACATGCAGGAGAATCTATGAACTGTCACAATTAAAGAACATATAACTGCGTAGCATCATATCTCAACCCCCAGTTGATAATAATAATGTCCCACTACCAAACTTAGCTTTCACAACTTACATGTACACACGTGCATGTATATAGATAGAAAAAAAACTACACGTGTGTAAGTATCCATATATACGTGCAGGCAGAGTCAGGCAAAGAAGGTGGTGTGTATACCAGCGCCGGCTGCGATGAACAGCCGGTCAAGCGGTGAAGTGGTTCCGTCTGATCTGTGGGCTTGGCGTAAGTACGGTCAAAAACCCATTAAAGGCTCTCCTTTTCCAAGGTATTGGTTTGCACACACTCATTCATCAGTATCTATCATCAAACAAAGATTCGAAAAATAAACTTTCTTTCACCACCACATTCTTCTTGGCTCAAGTTGTTACAAAGATTCGGATACTTTTAAGTATTAACAACATTTCTCTTGATAAGTGTGACATTTGGTCCATATATATACCCACCCGCGAATTTGACATTTGTGTTACGAACATAAACAAATTAAATCACGTGGAGTAAGATTACAATTCAGTGATAATTTACCTTTTGAAATTTAATTAACGACTACAAACTAAAAGAGATTCTTACATCATATCGTTTTACTAATTTCATCCTTCGGTTTACAATTTTACAGTTGATAAAACAATAATGTTGATGAATTTTCTTGATTCAATATGGTTTTGAAATTTGACGGATGAATACTTAATTATAGTGTGACCATTATATTCTTATAATTATAGTGGATTTGCTAATCTTGATGATTACTTAATTTTGGTTGTATTCTCTCAGGGGTTACTATAGATGCAGCAGCTCAAAAGGCTGTTCAGCAAGAAAGCAAGTCGAAAGAAGCCGAACCGATCCAAACATGTTGGTGATTACATATACTTCCGAACACAACCATCCTTGGCCCATTCAACGCAACGCTCTTGCCGGTTCCACACGCTCCTCCTCTAACCCTAATTCCTCCAAATCCTCAACCGCAACCGCTCCATCCAATGGCCCTCCAAACAACACCCACTCGCCTTCCCCCGCCTCTCCTTCTCCTCTGCCAGCCTCCGCCGTCAAGGATGAACAAAGAGAAGAAGATATGGAATTGGAAAACGTAGAAAACGATTACGATAATCAGTTTGCTCCATATAGACCGGAGCTCCCCGATCAGCATCAGCCAGACGATTTCTTCGCAGATCTTGAAGAGCTAGAAGAAGATTCTCTAAGCATGTTTCTTTCTCAAGGCGTCGCCGGCTACGGGAGCAATAAAACGACGGCGTCCAATGGGATCAGCAATTTCGGCGGTTGGTCTGGGGCAGATAATAGTAACGACGACCGAGACTCAAGGTCGTTATAGAATATAGATAGTGTTAATTACAGAATGTCGAAGATATTATTGTGTCACACTCTACGCGAGTACTAACAGAGTATCTATTTACTTATTTACTAGTCTAAAATCCGCACCTTAGGATAAACATTTTATATACAAATTCTTTTTACTTATTATCATTTGCTTAACATATTTTAACATATTACTAGATCTTGACCTGCGCGACCGCGCACGTATTTGTTTTCATTTATATGTACGAAACATTTAGTTTTTACATTATTAGTTATATATTCTATTAAATAGATACACAAAATAATATTTATCTATTTTAAGTGGGTTCTTACGGATTTTCGTACTTTTTAACTAATTCTAACCATTCTGTTTATTTTTTTCTAATTAATTAGACAGCATTTATTACAAAATATAAAATAAAACTTACCTATTTGAAATGTTTTATTATCTTTCTTTTTTCACTCTTTTTAACAACTTTATTAATTGTATTTATTATAATAATTCAACACGATTTATTTTAAATGTTAACAATAATAATTTCACCAGTTTTAAAGAAATTGCTTCATTTGTGATAAAAATTCAAACCTGTTAATAAATAAATTTTTTATTTGTTTAAAGAATCAGTTAAATATATGCATCCGATAACCCACTCGAATACGAATTAATTCTTTTTTTATATCGAGGTTTTTTGGTTTTAAAATTAAACTCCATTTAGATATTTAAAATTTTTAAACGGGGTTCGAGTCGGATCTTTCCGGATTCGAATAGCTTTGTATGAACCTAAAATATTCAAATAACCCACATGTTTAAAACTGTCATCAAATAATTCATAAAAATAAAAATAAAAAAACAACCAAGCTCTAGTATATATTATAATATAAACATTTGTGTATTCACAGATTCATAATAATGTTAGTTTACTTATTTGTTATCTCATTAATTTTTTCAAACCATCACTTATATTTGTAGCTTTTTATCTTATATATTTATGTCGGTAGATTTGCGTTTGATTATTAGGACATTTAGTATTAGTTATTGTTGGTATGAAAAATGAGCCACGTTGGCATATATTCCTATGATAGAGTGAACCGGTTTGGTTTGATTTTAATATGTGGTGAATGATTTATTTAATTACAGTCTGTTTGTTTAAGAGAAAGGAATATTCCTACGTAAACTCGGATGATAATAGCTTAGACGTTAATAATGTATAATAAATGAAATGTTATGTAATTTATGATTTTCTAGTGAAGTCCATTTTTAAAATATCACACATAAAAAAAAGTTGTGACTTATCTTTTAATAGATAAGATGAAACAAATTAATAAATATACGTTGAATAATTGAAAAACTATTAACTATTAACTATTACGTATATAATTATATTAACACAAATACATAAATTAAAGAAATCTTGTTTGTTTATTTACAATCATTTTGTAGTAAATAAATTTATACAATTATTTTCTCTATTTTTTATGATATGTAATTAAATTTAAATAATAGTAACATAAAAATATATTATATTTTAATATGACTATCTATTAAATGAAACTTCCTAATCATATGATTTTATGATTATTTATATTTGATAACAAAATTTTAAACTATTAATCATAAAAAAACTATTGTAAAACTTTTATATTTTTAATAATTTATAATATTCTTGAAAATTTAATATAAATTTGAAAATTAAAATATTAAGTTCTCAATACTTGTTCAATGCTACTTATTTAAATTCGGTTTGTATAATATTTATGTCTTATATCTACATGGACAAAACAAAATTTGTTTTCGCTTGTATAGTTTAGAACACTTTTATTTTCTTCTTACACTCTCAAACAGTCTCTAATAGATCCGAGGTAAAGGTAGTTGTTTTGCTATATTAGTATGTGATTAATAATGATTTAATGAGCTATTGATGTTTATGTAATCAAGTTTTGCTGCGGGTATGGGAGCAGGAAAAGTGGGGCGAAGGAATATTAGGTGGATGGGACACAAAGTGAATAAGTTCGTTCATCTACACAGTTCAATCACACCAGACGCACCCCAATACATATCTCTGAAGCTATTCACATATATTGTGACCGCAAAGCACGACTAGTGATATAATATGAATGGAAAATGTAATTACTCCTAGTTACTCTTATAATCTACCAATCAGGAGAAAACATCATTTTCTTTATTCTCTTCTATTTTTGTTGAAATGGAGGAAAATGTTACACCAATATATACGTAATTAAAATTTATTCCACTTCTTTTTCTTTCTCATTTACTCTATTTTTTGTCTGTATTCTATTTTAATTTTTTCACTTTTTCATTTTTTTTTTATTTTCCTCCCATTTAGTCTAAGGTTTTGATTAGTAATTTTAGAGTAAATGGGAGAAAAATAATATAAATGGAGGAAAATGTTACACCAATATATACGTAATTAAAATTTTTCATGTTAATTATATAGTTGGTGTAGCTACAATTTTTTTTAATAGGGTAACACATTACATCATCAGATAATTTCTAATTTTATTAGATATGATGATCAACTACCTGCAACATATGCAATATTGATGAACAGCTCCACATATAAGGATTCCACGATAAAAGTTTTTCCGAAACACTTGGATCGACAGACGGTTCTGCATGTACGACATCCTCGATGGACAGGCTCTCGCAGCAGACGACTACAACGAACGGCTCTGCCTACAGTACTCTGAAACCTCTAATAAACTTCGCATCATATAATCTGCAAGAAATTGCATAGTTTAGGAATCGAACTCTGGACCTGGAAGTAAAAACCTTTAAACCTTAACCAGTAGGCTACAGTACTTCCACGTACACACATTTATATATTTTGTCGCCATACACGCAATCACACACACACACATATATATGTTTTATTATACACAATATATATTGACATATATAGGTTTCGTATGGTAACGGACCACCGCCATGCACCGTTGTTAATAGTAACAAAAATCTCTATATATAATTATGTATCTATATATTTTTGTTACTATTAAAACTTCACCGTAGTTATTCTACCTCCACGTTACCATTCGGAGTCATAACTACAAGATATCTTTAAATGGGTATTTTGTTTGTAAGTGAATTATATGAAATGATCTATGAGTGTGTTAGACACACAGAGCAGCCTTTATCACTATGTTGTCCCGTAGGCCTGAGACTTTTATCCGAGATCCGGATTCGATCTGAGATCTGATCCGGATCCAATCCGAAAATCCGGATATCCGGAGAGGTAGAATCCGGATCCGGATAGTAAAATGTTGGATCCGTCAAAGTCGAATCTGGATCCGGATATCTTGATTTTTTAGTTCGGATATCCAGATCCGTAAATTTTATTAAAAACTATTTCAAAAAGAATAATATCTATATATAAAAACTAATTTTATTAAATAAATTTTCATTTTTATAATATTATATATAAATTTTATGTAAATTTTGTAATATTATACATAGAAATAATAATAAAACATTATATATATTTTTATTTTTAAATTATTGTTAATATTTAATATATTAATATTATTTTTTTTATTTATTTTAAGGATTCAAATCCGAATCCGGATATTATAATTTTTAGAAGGATATCCGACACCCGGATATCCGCGAACCCCGGATCTGGATAAGGATAGTAAAATTATGGATCCGCCGGATAAGGATCCGGATCCGGATATCTTAAAATTGTCCGGATATCCGATCCGTCTCAGGCCTATTGTCCCGCTCTATTAGGCGACCAATATAACCGATGTGTGTGTCAACTTTAATTCTAGATTTGGTTTTTTCTCTCGCTAGTTTTCTAAATTAAATTTTTGATGAATCTATCTATGTTATTAAAATTGAACTACTTTTTAGTACTGTTTGAAAATATAGATTGCATTAAATATGGATATAGTAATTACATTAATTGTCTTTCCATATTTCACTCAGTTTAACATTTTCATTAATTATATTACCTTAACAATACATCATATTATTATTTATATTACCATAATAATAGTAGTGCATGTTTTTATTTATTAGTTAATCAATATTAGCTTTGTACCAATTATAAAATCGAAAATGTAAAATAACTGGGTTTTGCATATGGTTAAACCTTCAGTTTAACTTGTTTTACTAATTTTTTTAATTTTAGTTTCGATCAGTGGAAAATTACGTTGCCAAAAACATAATTCAAAGACATATTTTTTGAATAAAATAATAACTTAAATCAAAATAATAAAAAAGTATTACATTTATTGTCCCTCAATTTTTCACTCCATATAATTATTTTACTAAATAAAATTTATTTATATTTCACTTAATTTAGCCATACACATGTAACGAGTCTTTCTTATTAGTTTATAAAATCAGTTAGGCATGAACATTGGCTATCCATTTAGGTACAAGCTGTTCTTTTCGGGTATTATTTTTTTTTCTTTTGAAATTAAGCCCCGTTTGAATATTATAAATTTATGTGTGAGTTTTGAGTTGGACCCTTCTAGGTTTAGATGAGTTTGATTATTATGTACAATAACCTAAAAATATTTAAATAACAAATTTATCTGAAATGAATTCGAATATTTGTACCGAAAATAACTATGTTATCCGATTCGGTACAGGTCTTTTGAATAAAATTATTTATATTACGATCCATCTAAAATATATGAAAAAACTAATATCTATGCGGATGCGCGAATCAATCTCTAGTTAAGTTTATATGTCAATGTTGTATCATAATTTACAAGAGTTATAAATAGTTTTAGGGGGTTACATGGTACATCTCTTTTCTCTTTCAACAAAGAGCATTTATTTTTCACTGAACAAAGAAAATCTTCTCATTTCCCATTAATTTATATACTTAACATTGAGAAAAAAAATTTAGAAGCCAATAATCTTCGAATTGCTTTATTGAATGAGTGATTTAGCGTAATGACAACCCACATTGTTGGACATGCTGTGGCCACCAAATTAAATTTTGTTTTTTTTCCAACATGATATACTTCTTTTTTTCCAAAGAAGATATACTTTATTTTGTTCAAAAAACATGATATACCAAAACAAAAAAATTGTGGAGCTTTAATAAATAGAAAAATAAATTACGAAAATTAAAGGTAATAAGTACTAATATTTGTTGTTGGATTTTGAGAGAGACTAAAATATAATGGGAGCAGTGACCTTAAGTTAAGTCAAATCATCCATCCACTCCGATTGATTGAAAGAAAAATTCATCACAACTCTTTGTTTCTTGAACAAATTGTTTTTGATTTGACGAGGGGAGAAGAACAGTCGTGACATTTTATTGCTAACTAATAATTTACATTTCGATTATTTTCTTTCATCATGGGACATAGACATAGGCCTGGGAATTTAAATCAAAGCCCGCGGGGCCCGCCCCATTTGATCCGCCGCGGGGCGGGTGCGGGTCGAGCGTTTTGAAAAAATCAAGTCGCGGATGCGGGTGCGGGTTAAGACTATTTTTTGCGGGGCGGGTGCGGGTTGGTGGATTTTGATTTGCGGATACCCGCCAATCCGCAAAATAAAATAAAAAATAAAAAAAAATCTTTTTTTTTGAAAAATTCGACTTTTTTTAGAAAAATAATTAATTTTTTTTTAAAAAATTAAATTTTAAAAAAATAATATAAAAAATTACTTATAAATATATTATTTTATAGAAAAACTAATTAAATAATTATTTTTTTAATTAAAAATATAACCCGCGGGTCCCGCGGGTTACCCGCAAAATAAAGCGGGGCGGGTGCGGGTATTAGTTTATTTCTTTGCGGGTTGAGCGGGTCGAAATTTTAACTAAAAAAAAAGAAACGATCCGCGGGTTGGCGGGTCGTGCGGGTTGGCGGGTCGACTTTTATTTTTAGTGTGTGGGGACTGACTGGGAACAGGGCCGGGCCTGACAATTTCGGGCCCAGAAGCAAAAAAAAAATTTGGCCCATGATCTATATAAAACATGAAAATATTAAAAGGTGTTTCCATGTGATTCGAACCTATAATCTCCCGCTGTTATATATCTAGTTTTTGCCACCAAAACTAAAGAGAAACTTCACTTATTCTTGGCCCCTAAAATAAATATTCTCTTGTTGGCCCCAAAACCAATGCTTGATTTGCTTGGTATCAGGCACGGCCTGACTGGGAAAGATGGGTTTATGGATGAATTATATGAACTGAGCCTTGACGATGAAGAAAAAAAGGGAAGTAAGTTAGGCAAACGTTTATAAGTAACATGACTGCTAAAGTTGAAAGAACGTACGTTGTCCATGAACTATGTGTGTGACAAGAACTATTACTGAAGAGTTACAATATATATAAATTGATGAGTGTAATTTTTCAAATATGAAGTGATGATGTGGTATTATGATCTTATTGAAATTTTGTAGGAAAAAGTTTACATAGGAATATTCTAGCTTCATATGAAGATTTGAAAATTCGTCCGTTTAAAGAGCTCCGAAGATTCTATTCTGAGATGCACGTCGGTGTGTGGGTGGTGTCATGACAAGATAGTGAAATATGTAGGTCGTATTCTCGTGGAAACTACTGCCATTAGATATTGGTGTATTGGTGCTGTTGGTGATACTATTTATGATTTTTTGTGTTAGTTAAATTTATGGGCTAGATTTTGAAAATATACATTGAAAATAAATTTTGCACTTCATCCGTTTCATATTATAAGTAGTTTTAGCCAAAAAGAAAATATTTCACAATATACTCATTTCAATGCGTCTTTTAATTTATTGAATATTGTATGACTAATTGGTTAATCTTATTAATTAAATAATATTTTTTTTCTAAAGTAATATTTTTTAGTAATAGTGCTTTTTATCTAAAATTACTTATATATTGAAACAGAGAGTATTTATTTTACTTTACATATTTATTCGGATAACATTGATTTCTTTATTGTTAAATACATCTAACCCAAAAATATTTTTACAAAATTCTATTTTTAAAACTTTATAAGCACAGAATAACATCAAAGCCATACGAATCTGCTTATAATTTGTAAGCCAACCGTGTAATGCATAACAAATGATAAATTGATTGTATATATACATGCTAACTTTTTTATATCAATCACTTAAGAATGATTTGCAATGTTAATTTTAAAACTAGGCTTCTACCCGCGCTAAAGGCAGAATTTGTTCTTTTTCATTTGAATAATAAAATTTTATATAAGAAATAATATATTAAAAATGGAAAATTTTAATTGTATTATATTTATAATAGTTTGGGTTGTGTGAAGAATAATATTCTTAATTGTAAAAATATATTCACGGAAATGATTAGTTTTAACCCATATTATAATGTAAAATCATCATTTAAAATAATCTTAAAAATTTAATTAAAAATAATTTTATAAAAATGTTATGCAATGTAAGTTTAAATGTATAGTTGATTTAAAATAATTTTATTTTATTATTTAGAAAACAACATATGTTAAATATATAACTAATTTGTGTAGATTTATGTATTATACAGCTAAGTTTTCTCTTGAGAAGAAGAAGTATGTGCAAAAAAAATTTAAAACCAAATAAAAAACATAAAAATTCTAAAGGTGATTTAAAAAAAAATCATATTGGGATCAATCGAACCTTTTCCCACACATAGAAAAACTTTAAATTTATTTTTTCACCATATACAGTCATCTCATCTTAAATTTATCCACTTATAGATTTATTTATATTTATTTATGTCATTTTGGAAATATGTATATTTTTATATTATACATATTCCCATTTTTAATTATATGTTTGAAAGAAGAATTATTAACTAATTTTGAAAAAATATTTTTGTATAATGTTTGTTTTTGTTTAATTATGGCTTTGTTTATTTTATTTTTACTTGGATTATTTTAATGTGTGAATAATTTTAGATTTAAAAAAATATGCTAAAGTTATTTTATATTTAGTTTTAGAAATGGTCATTTGATTTTTCCATCTATGTTTTTGGGGAGAATTTCAATTTTACCGCAAGTTTGATACCCTTTTTCAAATTTACCCTTAAAATAACTATTTCAAAAATAATTTAAATTTATGATAAAAATATTATATTAACTCTCCTAAATCATTTATAAATGTTAAAAAATCATTTTTTAAACATTTGAAGAAGTTAAAAAATCCAACTCCACCCCATAAATAGTAAAGCTTAAACAATAGTAACTAAGCCCAAATGTTAGGATATTTTTGAATGAATGTATTTTCAAAAAGTGGGAGCCAACATAGAGTATTTCAAGCAATTTTTCATTTTTTTTGAATTTTTTTCATGTTTACCAGTTGTTGGTACCATTATTCATGTTTACATTCATTAAAGAGACATTTTCAAAAATATTTTCTTCATTATGAGACAAAAGACTCTTATACCATTTTCGAATTATTCTTTTCCAAATTCAAACTTTTTTATAAAAAAAATTTGATTTTTTTTTTCAAATTTTCTTTTTGAAACTATTTTAAAAATTTTTAAGAAAAAAAAATCAAAAAGTTTAAGTGTTTATTTATATATTTATTAGAATCCTAAACCCTAAATTTAGATTAGTTAACCCCATGGTTATAAATGTCTTTTTCCTTTCTTAAAAATGATGGTAAAAGTAATTAAGATAAACATGAAAAAGTGGTATTAAGAATGTGGTATTTTTGGCAAATTTCCCATGTTTTTTTTGTCAAAGAAATCCATCTATGTTTTTCTTAGTATTAAAGCATGATTACTTACCTATTTTATGATCTTAGATTTATTTATGTGTTGGTAGTGTTTATTAAATTGTCTATTAGAATTTATTAGATACAATATTAATTAACCAATTATTATTATTAGGTTTTATGAATATATTAAACTTAATTGCAATGCATGTTTAGGTTACTGAATTTAACATGAATTAACATAGGAATTTAATATCCATGAAAATTTATCTAATCTAGTAATTTAAATTCCAGAACGTTGTTTAATTTCTTTTAATCATTTATCTATTTTTAATCCTTTAATTTTTGTAAGAGTTTAATATTTAATGTATTAATGAATTATCATATACATTACTTATACTCTTTATTTAGTTTTGTGAATAAACAAACCTAATTTATACAAATTCTACTTTATTCTTGAAAATTTTGGCAATGAATGATGACACATAGAAAAGTAGAATTCAGTTATTATTTTCTAAAAGTCCGCAGATTATCACCGATCGTTATTTTTTTGTCATTTATGTTTTTTCAGAAAACAATAAAGAGTGAATTGGGTCGAAAACCAAAACTAAGTCTGAAATTATGGCGATCGACACAGTAAAAATAGCAGATGCACAATATGCATTTCATAATCTAAATTATCTTTGTATCCCTCTGTTTATTTGCATTTAGTTTAGGTTAGTACGAACATAGGTCCATGTTGTAGGTTTTTAAAGTAGTAGTGAAGATTTGAAAAAGTTATTGTGAAGAATTGGTAAAGATTGATTGTACTTCTCTTTCGTACGACTTATCAAAAACGATTTATCTGTGCATGTGTTCTCTTTGCTTGTTTATGTAGATATTTTAAAGCATATGTGTGTTAGATTTCGTGTGTTATTGAGACTGATTAATTCCTAATGCTATGATCAAAACTCTTTTCCGTGTTCACGTGATGGTTTCGATAAGTTTTTGTCGCTATCATAAGGTCTTATATATCTTCTCCTGTGTGATCGACATCAGATTTGAGCATTGGCGGTGTAGCTCTTGGTGACAACAAGAGGTTTAACTAAAGGTATTCAGAGAAAGCTAGATCAATGATTATCACTTCTAGTTTTTACTGGATGTTACTCAGGCGACCTTCTTTGGTGGTGTAACTCTTGCTTGTAGCGGAAATCGCGGTTGTTTTAAGTGATGCAACACATCAGCAATGGGTCGATCAAAGATACATGTGCGAAATAAAAAAAACCTTGCATAAAACGATAGTAGTCGCTAATAACAAAACATGGACTGCTAATTTTATATTTACATATTGTTAACACATTATTTCCTTATTATTATAATACAAAAGATAGATATTCTAATACATGACCTTATATAAAATATAATAGTAGCTTATCAATATAAATTTAGGTAAATGACGTAATATAAGATATGATGGTTACATGTTAGTTAAATAAAATTTAACGTTCATAATTAGAAATATTATTTGTAAATAGTATTAGACAAACATATGAATAAATGCAAATGTTATACTACATGATGGTGTATAGCCGGCTAAAACTGTATGTGTCTTTTTAAACATAATTTTAGTTATAACAAAACGAAACACAAAAATACTTGAAAGTGTTGTTAACTAGATAAAACATTCAGAGCCCAGCTAAAAATAATACTAGCTCGTAATAAGAAAGGTTAAACGTCTAACAATGACTCAATATCACCAATGTTAACTTTAACTTAGGCTGTGAAAATGTGAAATATTGATATAAAACAGCAATGCTGACTCATTTTGTTTAGAATAAAAAAATCAATATATTTTAGGTTGTTCTATGCGAGTAAACATAAATCTCTTGTTTTGTAATAATTAAACATTAGATGTTGCTGTTAAAATATTTTTTTAAATATTAGAAATTTAAGCAGTTTAACATTAAATTTGGCAAACATCATAAAAACTGTTTGATCGTGACAGATTTATTCATTATTAACATTTATCTATGAGACTTGCTATTAATCTTTAATAAAAATTTATATTGTACACACATTCATGATTAATAGCGAGGAGATAAATAAGTGGTTATTTGTTATTAAATAAGTTAGCCATTTAACAACAAATCTCAAACTCTAATTCAAAGTTGACAATAACATCAAATTGTTATAATGTTATTAGATATGTTAGTAGGTTAAGATACATGCTCATAACGCCTTCCTACAGTCCCACAATACTCCCTCACAGCAACCACAGACATATTCTAGATATACACCATTTTCCCACAGCCTCAATTCTTGCTTTACATGTGGTAGGTTTCCAAGTTGCCTCTTCACACATCAGTATAACATACTCCTTGGTCAAGAACATGTGTTTTTTGTTAATTAGTTTGAGCAAGTAGTCAACCTTTCTTTTTCAAAAAAAAGAAAGAAAAGTAGTCCACCTTATCTTCCTTCCTCCTCGCCAGACAAAACAATTTTGGATCGTTGGTTGTTTCGTATAATGCATCTAACTTGTGCATACATAGTGGTAAACATCAAAGATTTGGGAGAAAAAACTGATTTTTCTCACAACCGGAAAATAGTAGAGTTTTTTCTTACTGAAAAGGAAAGAGACAAATGATATGGGTGAGTGTATTGTAAAATGTAATTAATAAATGAAAATTGCATTCCCCACCCATGCATTCCCTATATATACTCATATCTTGCTTAAATTTTTACGGGGGCAACATAGTAATATAATTTATTGAATAGGGTTTAATAGTGAAATTAGGTATTTTGCTAATTAATATATAAAGTTTTGGCATGAGGTTCAATTTTTAAAAAATAAAAAAGGTGAATTACATCACATCACTTACTATGTGATATTCCAAATTTAGTTTTTCAAACCAGTTATTAACTTGCGTGTTTAGTACCACACTAAAACTTTATCTTTGTATTAATTTATAAATGATAAAAATAAACAGCACACAATTTAATAGAAATAACTTTATACCAAATAAATATGTTTAACATAATTTTTATAATAAAATATTTTTAATGTGTCTAATTAAAGCCCTTTACAAATTCAATTTTTAAAAAATCAAATAGAAACTTTTTTTGGAGCCAAGTTTCTCATGAAAATTTTGGATTAAGAGTGTCAAAATTTGCTCCCAGGCACAGTATTCGAGCTAGTTTCCAACTTTCTGGTTTCTAGCACACTGTTTCTTCTTAAGTTGGTTTATTACCTCTTTTAGAACGTTTTTTCAAATTTTACCGCCTGGTAAAAGTCAAACCCGGGTTCATACCCCCGACTTGGTCGAAGGGTCGCCGTTTCCGACTCCTTTTCACCGGATTTCCACCCCCTTACCCTATGGAAGACTTCTCTATTCCTCTCATTGACATTCCTCGGCTCTCTCTCTCCAGCCCTCTCTCAAACATGGAGCACCTGGAGGTGTCCCGCCCTTGAATCCCTACATTCTCCCTTGCTTACCTCACCGTTGAGGGACTATCGGAATTTTTGGTTACCACTTACCCACTATACAGGCTCCTCCTGTCTCCTGTCGACTGCTTCGACTACTACCTCGTGCACTGAGGGGTTTGGGCTTACTGTGATTGAGACAGACCTCCTTCTCTGTCTTTTCCAGTAGCTATCTTTGTGTTTCTCACTACACTCCCTGGTTCTCTCTGCTCTATCTCTCAGCATGTCTCACCGCTACTCTAGAGCCGAAAAAGGAAAAGGCCTTGCGGAACACTCTAAGCCACGCCGCAAACTCCCTGTTCGTATCCCAGCTGAAGGGAATGTGGCACGCCTTGAAGACTTCAATCGCACCCTTATTGGCAGGGTTACAAACCCTGCAGCTCAAAATACAAGAGCGTTGGTGGACTTCTTCCTTCACCACTGGCATGTGGTGGGTACGATAACAGGGCGCGACCTAGGACCTAATCTGGTGCAGTTCAACTTTGAATCAGAACAAGATCTGCAGTCTGTCTTAACAAAAGCCCCCTACCACTTTAAACGCTGGATGCTCCTCTTAGAAAGATGGAAACCAGTTGTTTCAGATTCCTTCCCAGCCATGATTCCGTTCTGGATCAAAGTACATGGTATCCCGCTCCACTATTGGTCACTAATAACCTTAGACACTATAGGTAGTGAACTTGGAGTGGTAGAGGCTAAAGATGTGGATCACTGCAGAGTAAGGGTCCTCCTAAATGGACTAAAACCTCTGGAGATGAAGATGAATATCAGTCTCCCATCAGGTGATGAGATTCCAGTAGAGCTCAAATACGAAAAGTTGGAGAAACACTGCTTCCATTGCTTCGCCCTCTCTCATGAGAAGAAAGACTGCCCTCTACTTCCTCCTGCCCTTCGCTCCTCCTCTAGTCATCTCGGAGTAACTCAACTCAACACTCTTGACCGTCTGGAAGCTAATAGAAGGAGGCTGGAAGATCGCAGACCTCCAAGACAGTTATCCCTTTCGCGTGACAAGGAATGGAGAAGAGAACCTTCTCACTCCCTTCACAGGAGCTCCGACAAGACCTACGTCTCTGACTATATCAGAAGGGACTATAGGAAAAACTATGACTCTCAGGGTTGCTATGAGCGCGATAGGACCTCTCTTGCAAGAAGAACTGATGATTATTCACTCAGTCGCTCTGAAAACCAGAGGAACCATACTGCTAGACCCCCGCCAGGGCATCCCCCTCCTCCCACTTGGAGGCCTGTCACTATGGCTGGGAACTTAAAGACTCCAACTCAGTCGATTCAGTCTCAAGTTTCCCATACCCCCTCTCCAAGACCCTTGAGGGAAGTTATGCTCCCTCCAGGTAACGCGACAGCTCGAAACACAGGAGATCATGAACCTCACTCTAGAGAAAGACGCTCCGCTCTTGAACGTATCTCAGTCCCTGGTCATGATACAGATAGGACAGAGGCACAACATGAAAAAGTATCCTCTACGAAATCTCCAGGAAGTCAGCAACATGGAACAGAGGAAAGGCGTTCTGCTCTTGAACGTCTAACCTCACCTATAACCCCAGGGCATGGGGTCATTGACTCTCAGCAAATGCATGACCCCTACCATGAGACCCCAGATGTACTTGCTCCTGGCGCAAGTGACAGACGCCCAGCTCGAGAACGTCTATCGGGTCAACCAACACGAGTTCCTCTTCTCCACAACGGAGTGGCCAATCTGGACTCGGGTCGCCTTCAGGAAGTAAACATTCAGTACCTGGAAGACACTCTCCCACCTGTCTCTGGGGGTCTCTCTCTAGGCTCAAGCTCGAGGGCTCAAACTTTCAACTTTGGTACTGTTAATGAAGCACTGCATGGCAACTCACCTATTCGTTCATTGAGTGAAGATCGCTTACATGTTGCCCTCAGACTAGGACCAGTGTTTTCCGACCTTGACGAGCACTCTGTTCCCGGTAACTCTCAGGCGCCTCTACGTTCTGCAATAATTGCTCTCATAGCAGCCAAGGCAGCCAAAGCAACTGGAAAAAAGAAAGTCTCCAGCCTTGCAACGAAAACAACTTCGAGGAAGAGAGGTAATCAAAGCCCTCTCCCTGGTATCTCCCTGAAGAAGAGAAGGGTTACCAAGAGCTCACCAAAGCGGCGGAGTAAGGTTGCGGGTTCCAAAGAAAATGCTGTGGCACAATCAAACTTAACCAACACTCAACCTAGAGCAATATTAATCCCAGCGACATCTAAGAGGGGAATGGATTTTCGGACCGTTCCAAGCTCTCTTCCTTAGCAAGTATGAGTTGGAACTGTCAAGGAATGGGAAGCGACTTGACAGTTCGTCGTCTAAAAGAGATCAAGAATAAGATCTCTCCTGACATATTGTTTCTCATGGAGACGAAGAATCAAGATGAAGCCGTCTTCAAGCATTTTCGGGGCTCAGCTTACACTAATCACTACACTGTTCCACCCATTGGCCTTAGTGGTGGCTTGGCTCTGTCTTGGACTGATAACGTCCATGTGGACGTGTTGTACTCTTCTCAAAACATTATTGACACTCACGTTCAATTTAATGGAAAATCATGTTTTGTGTCGTATGTGTATGGTGCCCCACAAAAGGAAAATAGAACCCTCTTCTGGGAAAAACTCTCCGAGATAGGAGATGCAAGAACCGAGGCGTGGCTCATTACCGGTGCTTTTAACGATCTTCTGGATAACTCCGAGAAATTGGGCGGTCCAGCACGATGGGAAGGATCGTTCCTCGCTTTCCGTAGCATCGTTACCCAGAATGGTATATGGGATCTGCAACACTTCGGTAACGCTTTCTCTTGGCGCGGGACACGCTATAATCACTTCATCCAGTCTAGACTGGATAGAGCCATGGCCAATGTCACTTGGTCTGAACTGTTCCCGGCTGGTCGTTGTGAGTACTTGAGATTTGAAGGGTCAGACCACAGGCCAGTGCTCACCTACTTCGACCAAAACCTGACAAAGAAGCGGGGTTCTTTCAGGTTTGACAGACGCCTTTGCAGTAAACCTGAGATTAGAACCCTGATCGATGACACTTGGAAGAGTTCTGGCGAAGACTCTCTCCTTACCAAGATCAACAGGGTACGAATTAAACTGGTGGAATGGACAAAAGCACAGAATGCTACCTCCAAAGCCCAAGTCTTAAACCTCCAAAATGTGCTGGAGGCGGAACTCTCTCGTACCACCCCTGACCAAGCCTCCATTGATGATCTAAAAGCACAACTTCTCGAGTGTTATGAAGAGGAAGAAAAATTCTGGCGACAAAGGAGCCGTATCTAGTGGCTTAACAGCGGTGCTCGCAACTCGAGCTTCTTTCACGCAGTCACGAGGGGTAGACGAGCTCAAAATAGGTTCTCTGTCATTGAGAATGCAACGGGCCTGGCTTTTTACAAGGAAGGAGAAATTGTTAACACGATTGCGGATTACTATAGAGACCTCTTCGCTTATTCCTCAACTGGTCAGCTACAAGTAGTTCAAGAGGCGATCTCCTCACGAGTTACACCAGAGATGAACGAAGCCCTCATTGCCCTGCCTGATGATCAGGAAATAAAAGCAGCCGTCTTCGCTATTCACGCCGACAAAGCCCCTGGGCCTGACGGTTTCTCAGCAGGCTTTTATCAAAGCTTCTGGGATATCATTGGTGATGACGTCTCTAAGGAGATCCGGAACTTCTTTGCCTCTGGTTCTCTGCGCAACCGGCAAAACGAAACCCATGTACGTCTCATCCCCAAGGGGCTTGGACCAAAGCGGGTGTCAGATTACCGACCCATTGCGCTGTGTAACACTCAGTACAAGATTGTTGCAAAGATCCTCACAAAGAGATTACAGCCAATGCTGGACCGCTTGATCTCTGTACACCAGTCGGCGTTCGTTCCCAAAAGAGCTATCTCGGATAACGTCCTTATTACCCATGAGATCCTTCATTACCTTCGCACCTCGGGAGCCCGGGTTAGGTGCGCCATGGCCATCAAAACAGATATGAGCAAGGCATATGACAGGATTGAATGGAATTTTCTTCGGGAAGTGCTAGAGAGGTTTGGATTCCATGAAATATGGATCGGTTGGATTATGGAGTGTGTCTGCACTGTATCCTATTCCTTCCTTATCAACGGCGCTCCCCAAGGCTTCATTTTACCAACCAGAGGCCTGCGACAGGGTGATCCCCTCTCTCCTTATCTCTTCATTTTGTGCACGGAGGTCCTCTCGGGTCTCTGTCTCCAAGCGCAGGCGAATGGCTCTTTGCAGGGTGTGAAAGTAGCCCGAAATTGTCCCCCGATCAATCATCTACTGTTCGCAGACGATACTATGTTCTTTTGTAGATCAAATGTCACCAGCTGCACAACCTTCCTCTCCATCTTATCCAGATACGAACAGGCTTCGGGTCAATGTATAAATAAAGCCAAATCCTCAATCACCTTCTCTGCGAAGACAAGACCTGAAGTGAAAGCTAGAGTTCGGGAGGCACTGGATATCTCAAACGATGGGGGAATGGGCAAGTACCTAGGCCTCCCCGAACATTTTGGCCGAAAGAAGAGAGACATATTTGCCAGCATTGTGGATAGAATTCGGCAACGCTCACACAGCTGGTCTACTCGGTATTTATCGAGTGCCGGGAAGCTAGTTCTTCTCAAAACTGTCTTGGCGGCCATGCCATCATATGCTATGTCCTGTTTTAAACTCCCAAAATCCCTATGTAAACAAATCCAATCGGCAATGACAAGGTTTTGGTGGGACTCTTCTCCAGCGGTTAAGAAACTATGTTGGGTTGCTTGGGAAAGACTCACCCTCCCAAAATCAGCGGGAGGATTGGGATTCCGAGATATCGAGGTCTTCAACGATGCGCTTCTTGCAAAGCTCTCTTGGCGGCTGCTCCAATCACCAGACTCTCTACTGGGGCAAACATTACTGGGAAAATATTGCCACTCCATCAGCGTCTTGGATTGTCCTATCCCGAGCTCAGCTTCTCATGGATGGAGAGGGATTTTGGCTGGTAGAGAAGTACTGAAACTGGGGCTCGGCTGGGTGGTAGGAGACGGGAAAAATATAAACGTGTGGAAGGACCCTTGGCTCTCTACTTCCTCACCGTTGCGTCCTAGAGGTCCCCCGTGTGCTGATAACAAAACCTTGCGTGTTATAGATCTCATCTCCCCTGTCTCACTCGACTGGGACGTCACAGCAATAAGAACCCACCTGCCTCAGTATGAGGATACCATTCGGAAGCTGGTCCCGAGCCAAATGGACATGGCAGACTCTCTACAATGGCTCCCAGAGAAGAGTGGCAACTACTCTACAAGATCGGGATATGCTCTTGCAAAGTTACAGGCCTCGCCTGACCTACCTTCCCCTTCTTTTGCTTGGAAACGAAATGTATGGAACCTGCAATGCTCCCCCAAACTTAATCTCTTCCTCTGGAAAGCAGCAAGCGGAGCACTTCCCGTCGGCTCTGCCCTCTCTCGCAGAGGAATGACTTCTGATACAGCTTGCAAAAGATGTGGAGCAGTGGAGAGCGAGATCCATGTTCTGCTTCATTGCCCCTTCGCAGCCAAAGTCTGGGATCTGACACCGTCTCTCTCTAAACCATCTCCCTCCATCAACACTGTTCCCCTGCTGCTTCAAGCATGTTCAAAATCGGTTAATCTCCCTCCTACTGGGCTTTGCTCCCCCCTGTTCCCATGGATACTCTGGAATCTTTGGACATGACGCAACCAATTAATCTTTGAGGATAAAAAGTACACTGAACAGGAGGTAGTGTCGAAAGCTCTTAAAGATGCTCTTGCTTGGTCCAAAGCGCAGCTCCCTCGGCAAAAACCACGATCTTGTCCACAGATTGACCACCATAACCCCATCAATCACCTTACAAGAGGCTCAGGTAACTCTCTCTCGATAGAATGTTTCTCTGATGCGGCTTGGCAGGAGAGCAATGGTAATTGCGGGCTGGGTTGGACTTTCCAAACCAAGCTAGGGACTCCACTCTATAAAGGAACATCTTCCCGTCGCTGTGTGGTGTCTGCTATAGCAGCAGAAGCCCAAGCAATTAAATCTGCACTACTAGCTGCAGCAAATGCAAACTACCGTGATCTAGAAGTCTTCTCGGATTGCAAAAGCCTTGTCACCTTGATCAACTCAAATGTTTCATCGGTGGCTCTGAAAAGTCTCTTCTACGACATCTCGGTGTTGAGTCGAAGTTTTTCCTCTATCTCCTTTACTTTTACTCCTCGTGTGAACAATGTAGTTGCTGATGGCTTAGCTAAATCAGCCCTGTCTTCTCTTTGTAACCCCTCCTTCATGGAATAACTCTGTTGTTTGAATTTATATAATGAAGGTTTGCCCAAAAAAAGAAAATCAAATATATAATTTATAAACTAATTTTTATGTTATATTCAAAGTTACCCATATATTCATAAATATTTGAAACTAAATTAATAAAACATTTAATTAATTTCCTAATTCAAAACATAAATCACTATTTAACCAGTGTTCTGAAAATTGCAAGTGGTTGATTAATCAAACCATGACTCGTTCATCTATCTGATTAAAAATTATGTTAAATATCATATTTGAGTTAAATCAGCAAATGGCACACAAACTAATCAAATTTGTCAAGTCCGGTAAGTCGGTTCAATATCATAACTCGGCTTTTCAAAATTTTAATTAACAATAAAAGTAGTAAATTTAAAATATTATTTCAAAATATCTTACATTGGTTTAAATATTTATCTAGTAAAACCGTAAAATATTTTTTCTTCAATCAAACCTTATTCTGCACCGCTTATTCTATATTAACTGCAAAATATTTTTGCACAATCAAATGTTATCATGCATTGATTATTCTATTAAAACTCCATTTATCATGTAAACCACATGAAATACGGTTGTAGCGTACCATAATTTAATTTAATTTCGTTATATTTATAAGTTCGGAGTTACCATTAATTTGTAACTATCACTTTCCGTCAATGTAATTTCTAGATTATTATTTCTTTTGCTTAGCAGCTGCAGTAACTTTATAAAGTAAATAATATGAATAGTAACATTCAGAATAACCGTGGACAAACTGCGGTGAAATCTTAATAATAATAAAAACATATAGATACATAAATATACGTAGAAACTTTTGTTGATATTAGATGCGTGTGGTGTGGTGTGGTGTGGTGTGATTTCTAAACATTCAGAACCAAAATATGTATCAATAAGTATGATAATAGACGTAAGAACTAAAATGAAAAATTTAGCGGAATGTCCCATCATTAAGGTTTTTGGAGTAGTTTCTTTGTTACCTCAAATCAATTAAAGTGAACATGCATTCTATGAAAACGATGGTTTGCAAATAATCAAGACTGATTATTTCACACATAAAAAGTTAAATCAAAGAACAAGATCATAGTTACAACATGGAAATAAAGGAGGGATAAGTTTGATGTCTATCAAATCATTGACTGAATTATTATTTTTGACTGAATAGTTTAGTGCTTAGACTTTTAGTACGTGACAGCTAAACCAAAAAATGTGCTGATTAATTTAAGAGTGGTGAGCCTGACCCATTACTCGTCTGATTTATTCAGATTTTTTTATGCAGGAGAATCTGATGCTAATGTAAAGAATTTTAATATGTTAATAATTATATAAATTAATAAAATTATAATCTTAATACTATAATATATTTTTGTGTATATATATATATTTAAATCAATATTTACAAATTACAAGTATGAATACTAATCAAATTTGGGTTACTTAAATTAATACTATATCTGTCTTATATTCACTATTCATACAACTGCTAAGGAACTTAATATATTCTAGATTTCATCCTTTGTATATATATATATATATATATATACAAGAATTCAGCTTCAACAATTTGAGAATTAAATTTGATTATTTGTCATGTTCTCCATGATTTTTAGTAAATATGTATTTATCATATTTATGCTCAATTATTATTTTGAATAAATAATTTTAGTGATTTAGCTGATAATTTATCATTATCTTGAAAAACAATTAACGTAACATCATAGTTAAATTTATATTATATTTACTTTAGTAAATTTAAAATATTAAAATATTATATATATGTTTATATTATATTTGGTTTAGTAATATTAACTCGACTCTATTTTAATATCTATAACACATAATATAAAATCAATCATTTCTCTTTAAAGGGTGTTATTCAATCAGTGATTTAAAATCAATTGTCAAATTTTGCAATCAATTAAAATTTAAAATTTAAACATAGTTTTTAGTTAATGAATTTTAAAATCTATGCAGAATACCTAAGATTTTGATTTCAATAATTTGTTTAAGAGAATCCACCACAAATAATTTGAAATCAATTGTAAATATAAAGAACTTTGAACTTTGGAGGATTTTCATGTTTACCACTTAAAGAGACATTTTCAAAAATAGATTTTTCATTAAGAGGCAAAAAAACTCTTATACCCTTGTTCTCTATATATAATAAATTTTATAAAATAATAATATTTTTTTTTATGTTTTTGAATTATATTTTTCAAATTCAAACATTTTTATAAATTGTTTTTTTTTTAATTCTTTTCGATTTTGTTTTCAAAATTTCTTTTGAAAATTGAAAATTCTTTATGAAACTATTATTTAATTTTTTAATATATTTTAAGTATTTATTTATATATTTATTAGACTATTTATAACTTTTAATATTTATTTAATTATTTAATATTTAAAAAGTATAAAAATCATTTATTCTAATAGTTTTGAATTGATAATATATCTATTTACAATTTTTTGTAAAATTATTAAACCCGCAAGTGCGAGCAAAATACTTAGTACAATTATGAACACATAGTATATATGATTTACATATGATAGAGTTCCAACTAATTAAAATCTGTTACAAATTAATTAATGTATATAACGATACATATCTAAATATTGGATTCAACCAAATATTCAAATCATAGTTCTTATCTCTAATTATTAAATAAAGTTTAAAATAATAGTATAAATTTAAGCTGATGGCTTATCACTCAAAATTATTAAAACATGACAAATAAGCAAAGTGACCTAAAATTATGGAAAACAAAAAAAAAATCAGCAAAATTACTTCTTAAATAATAATATAGAAAGAATACGAAAAATAAATATATTAACCATTAAATCTGGTTGAAAGTACACAACAATTAAGAAAATACAAATTCTAATACAAACAAAATAGAGCAAACGACGATAACAACTACAACAAACAAAAATAGAACAAGTCTAGCATTCATAGGCAATTTCCATATTTCACTAACAAGAGTAACCTAAGTAGATGATGTAACGTAGTTAAAATCTATATCATCCATTTCTCCAAGAACAAAACTAACATTCAAAGGTAACTCCATACTTCTCCATGGGATGCGCTCTCAATTAATGTTGATTGAGATGAATTTTGTGATTCATTATCATCTTATTCAGCAAGTCTCCCACAAACAGTTTGTTTCAAGGGAATGTGAGAGAGACCATTTGAAAACTATTTAAAGGAAATCAATAGCATAGAAAATAATAAAAAAACATCTAAATTTGATTCTCTTATTTGGTAAAAAAATCAAATGTCATATTAGCAATAACATTTAAGTTATCCTTAGCTCCAAATGCATCTTCCCTGCCATAAAGATTTACTAATGTTGTGGAGAAATATGATAAACTAAATGATTGGGTTATTGTTTTATGTTGTTTTTTTGTCTAACAACTTTAAAAAAACTTTTTTTCTTATGTTAAGAAAAAACTATGAAGAACATGACAAATTTAGTAAATCACTTTTTAAATAATAGTATAGAAAGAATAAGAAAAAAATCTACTGATCATTAAATATGGTTGAAAGTACACAACGATTAAGAAAATACATATTCTAAAATAAACAAAATAGAGCAAACGCCGATAACAATTACAACATAGAAAAATAGACCAAGTCTACATTCATAGGTAATCTCCATTTTCCACCACCAAGAGCAACCTAAGTAGATGATGTAACATAGTTAAGCTCTATACCATCAGATTCTCTAAGAACAAACTAGCATTCAAAGGCAACCTCCATTGTTCTCCATGGGGTGCGCTCTCAATTGGCGTTAGTCGAGAAGAATTTTTTGATTCTTTATCATCTTCTCGAGCAAGTCTCCCACAAACATTTCTTTTCAAGAGAATGTGAGAGTGATCCTTTGAAAACCATTTGAAGGAAAACAATAGCATATAAAATAATTCAAGCTTTTTTAAATTTTATTTTCTCATTTGGTAAAAGAACAAATTTCATATTAGCAATAACAATTATGTTATCCCCAGTACCATATGCATCTTTCCTGCCATAAATATTTACTAAATTGTGGAGAAACATGATAAACTAAATGGTTTGGTTATTTTTTTTATGTTTTTTCTTTGTCAAACAACTTTCGTAAAACTTTTTTTTCTTAAGTTAAGAAAAAACTATGGAGAACATTACAAATCAGAAAAATCAATTCTTAAATAATATTATAGAAAGAATAAGAAAAAAACCTACTGGTCATTAAATATGGTTGAAAGTACACAACGATTAAGAAAATACATATTTTAAAACAAACAAAATAGAGCAAACGACGATAAGAGCTACAACATAAAAAAATAGAACAAATCTAGCAATCATATGCAATCTCCATATTCCACCACCAAGAGCAACATAAGTTGATGATATAATGTAGTTAAGCTTTATACCATCCGATTCTCCAAGAACAAAACTAGCATTCAAAGGCAACCTCCATAGTATTCCATGGAGTGCGCTCTCAATTAGTGTTGGTCGAGATGAATTTTGTGATTCATTACCATTTTTTTTCTTCAGAAAGTCTCCTACAAACATTTCATTTCAAGGGGATGTGAGAGTGACCATTTGAAAACAATTTAAAGGAAACCAGTAGCATAGAAAATAATCCAAACACTTTTAAATTTTATTCTCTCATTTGGTAAAAGAACAAATTTCATATTAGCAATAACAGTTAAGGTATCCCTAGTACCAAAATGCCATAAATATTTACTAAAGTTATGGAGAAACATGATAAACTAAATGGTTTGGCTATTGTTTTATGTTGTTTTCTTTGTCTAACAACTTTAGTAAAACTTTTTTTCTTAAATTAAGAAAAACTATGGAGAACATGACAAATGAGCAAAATCACTTCTTAAATAATAGCATAGAAAGAATAAGAAAAAATATCCAAGAGCAACCTAAGAAGATGACATAACATAGTTAATATCTATACCATCTAATTCTCCAAGAACAAAACTAGCATTCAAAGGCAACCACCATCCTTCTTCATGGTGTGCTCTTAATTAGTGTTAATCGAGATAAATTTTGTGATTCATTATCATTTTTCTCAGAAAGTCTCCCACAAACATTTTCTTTCATGGGAATGTGAGAGTGACCTTTTGAAAACCATTTAAAGGAAAACAATACCATAGAAAATAATCTGAAAACTTCTAATTTTTATTCTCTTATTTGGTAAAAGAACAAATTTCATATTAGAAATATCAATTAAGTTATCCACAATACCAAATGCATCTTTCCAGCAATAAAGATTTACTAAAATTGTGGAAAAACATGATAAACTAAATGGTTGAGTTATTGTTTTTATGTAGTTTTCTTTGTCTAACGCACTATTACCATCTTCTTCGTCAAGTCTCCCACAAACATTTCCTTTCAAGAGAATGTGAGAGAGACCCTTTGCAAACCGAAAAAATAGCATATAAAATAATCCAAAAACTTCTAAATTTGATTCTCTCATTTGATAAAAGAATAAATTTTATATTAGCAATAAAAGTTAAGTTATCCCTAGTACCAAATGCATCTTCCCTGCCATAAAATTTAATAATTTTGTAGAGAAACATGATAAATTAAATGGCTGGGTTATTGTTTTTATGTTGTTTTCTTTGTCTAAAAACTTTAGTAAAACTTTTTTACTTAAGTTAACAAAAAAACTATGTTGACCATGACAAATCAGCATAATCACTTCATAAATAATAGTATAGAAAAAATAAGAAAAAAATCTACTTATCATTCAATCCGGTTGAAAGTACACAACGATTAAGAAAATACATATTCTAAACCAAACAAAATAGAGCAAACGAAGATAACAAACACAACATAGAAAAATAAAACAAATCTAGCATTCATAGGCAATCTCCATATTCCACCAGCAAGAGAGACCTAAGTAGATGACGTAACGTAGTTAAGCTCTATAGCATCCGATTCTCTAAGAACAAAGCTAGCATTCAAAGGCAACCTCCATAGTTCTCCATGAATTGCGCTCTCAATTAGCGTTGGTCGAGATGAATTTTGTAATTCATTATTATCTTCTTCAGCAAGTATACCACAAACATTTCCTTTCAAGAGAATGTGAGAGTGACACTTTGAAAATCGTTTGAAGGAAAACAATAGCATAGAAAATAATCCAAAAACTTCGAAATTTGATTCTCTCATTTGGTAAAAGAAAAAAAAATTCATATTAGCAATAACAATTAAGTTATCCCAGTACCAAATGCATCTTTCCTGCCATAAATAATTACTAAAGTTGTGGAAAACATGATAAACTAAATGGTTGGGTTTTGTTTTTTTTATGTTGTTTACTTTGTCTAACAATTTTAGTAAAAAAAAAATTTACTCAAATTAAAAAAAACTATGGAGAACATGACAAATCAGCAAAATCACTTCTTAAATAATAATATAGAAAGAACAAGAGAAAATTTTACTGATCATTCAATCTGGTTGAAAGTACATAACAAATAAGAAAATACATATTCTAAAAATAAACAGAATATAACAAACGACGATAACAACTACAACATAGAAAAACTAGAACAAGTCTAGCATTCATAGGCAATCTCTATATTCTACCACCAAAATCGAACTAGATAACGTAACGTAGTTAAGCTTTATACCATCCGATTCTCCAAGAACAAAACTAGCATTCAAAAGAAACCTCTATATTTCTCCATGGGGTGCACTCTCAATTAGTGTTGGTCGAGATGAATTTTGTGATTCATTATCATCTTCTTCAGCAAGTCTCCTAAACATTTCATTCCAAAGGAATGTGACAGTGACCCTTTGAAAACCATTTGAAGGATAACAATAGCATAGAAAATAATCCAATAACTTCTAAATTTTATTTTTTCATTTGGTAAAATAACAAATTCCATATTAGCAATAACAGTTAAGTCATCCCCAGTACCAAATGCATATTCTCTGCCATAAAGATTTACTAAAGTTGTGGAGAAACTTAAGAAAAAAAGTTTTACTAAAGTTGTTAGACAAAGAAAACAACATAAAAACAATAACCCAACCATTTAGTTTTTTATGTTTCTCCACAATTATTAAAAGAAGAACAAAACCTTTACAAGCTGCAATACATCCCATAACTTTATATAATATCTATGCACACAATCTCAGGTCGATAGAAACCAAATGTGAAAACCCCACATAAGAAAGTAAAAACCTTATGCACAAAAATTGCTTTAGTCAGAGGACCTTTTAAGAGGTTTCTTTAAACTTCAACAACACATATTATAATACCGATGCATGAAAGAAATGCTTGGAAAAATAAAACACCCCAGTAAAAGTAGAAACCTTTTGTAACTTTAGTTCCAAGAAACTTAAGCATAGACTCAATGATATCTAGAATATGCAGAAAAATATTCAAACTGGAATGCACTTCAAAAAGTTGAAGAAAAAAATATAGTTTATGATAGAAAAAAAATGCTTGAAGAGAGAAAAATAGTAGATGTAGATAATTTGTTTATGAAAGCTCAATGTATATAGATAACAGTAGAGGAAGAGGGTGAAAACATTTTTCTCTTTGGCCAATCACATAAACGCACTAGAAATGTTTGGATTGTTTTTTTTACTTGTTAGTATAACAACTAACAACACTTTAGTATATTAATTAACAACATTAATTTAAATTATATTTAAAAAATAATTGGATTTAAAACAAAAAAATTCTACAATCTAATGTACACAAACAAAAATAACCAAACCAATCATGTATGATAACCGAACCGACTAAATATTCTACATAAAATCACATGTTGATTTATTTAATTTACAAATATTTATACTTGTGCATGAGCACAGAAAAATCACCTAGTTATCTTTTATTAATTAAATATTTTTTCTACTAACCTTTGTCGCCAATTGTTTTGGGGGGAAATTTCATGTTTACCACTTTCATGGTACTTTTTCATCTTTACCACAACTTCATTAAATGGCAAAAGACTCTTATACTATTTTCTCTCTATATATATAACAAATCATTATTTAAATAAAATATATTTTTTTCTGTTTTCGAATTATATTTTTTCAAATTCGAACTTTTTTATAATTTTTTTTTCATAATTGTTTTTGAAAATCGAAAATTATGTTTGAAACTATTTTGGGAAAATTTTACTTATACACATTGTTTAGTACCATCATTCATTTTTACCACCAATAAGAGGACATTTTCATAAATACCTCAATCATTAATGTGTAGAAGACTAAATTAACCTTACCTTATTTTTCCTAACTATTGTCTTCTCTCTCGTAAGGATCCGGCGACGAGATCGAGCGTCTTCTTTCTCTCACATAGCCGGCAAAGAAATCAGATCCTCAAAAAATCAGCTCACACAATCAGCTCCTCACGTAATCAGACGGCAACACAATCTTCTGTCTCTCAAGTAGCTAGCGACACAATCACGTCTGTTTGGGAGACTCCCGATTCAAAGCCTCAAAATGTCAGCTCCTTTACACAATTCACAACTTGTATGTTTCTAATTTGTGTATTTTATTGTTTGTCTCAAGTAATTTTTTTTATTTTGTTCTTCTGGTTATAAAAAATCAAAGAATGTTGGTTTACACTTGTCATCTGAACTGTTCGATCTAAGAGAAAGAGCTTTGAAAGTGAACATTGAGTTTTTGAAAAATTATAACCTCTTATAAATCTAGGTTTCTAGTTATTTCTAGTTCTCCTGATTTTTTCAAGATCCGTCCGTAAATCGCCATCTACCTGGTATAGTCGGTACTACCGATGGTACGTGTAATTGAGTATGATTTATTCCCTGTATAGGAGAGTTTTGTGCTTCAGCCCAGAGTAATGATTCTGTTTCTGCCAATTTGAGAGTATCACTCGGATCCATATCCAAATTGCTAAAAACTTTATTGTTTCTTCCTTTCCATATATACCATAGAATCAATGCAAAATGATGATCTTCCATTTCCGGGGAGACTCGCCAAAATAAATGATCCATATTTAAACAGCGATTGAGTGAGAAAGATATCCGGATTCGTTGGGATTCGTAAAAGTGCCCAGACCTGGATAGCCGGTGGACATTCAAAGAAAACGTGATTTATGGACTCCTCAGGAGCTCCACATCGGTCGCAAATTGTATCCCCTTGCATTCCTCTTGACCTCAAATTTTTCTTAACCGCTATGCATCCTGCCAGCAGTTGCCATAAAAAATGTTTCATCTTAGGTGGGCAGCGTACTTTCCAGCAGAAAGCCTTCAGCGGGGTGACCGAAGGACCATACACTGGTGATATTATTTCTCTATCCGGATACACTCGATCCACTTGATATCCAGATTTAACCGTGTATCTCCCATTGTTTGTAAAATGCCATCCATCTCGACAGTTGTTTCCTTGCACTGCGTGCGAGACTGTCCGCCCTTGAGTTATGCGTCCGTGGTATATGAATAATCTCTGAACTGTTGAAACTTCTCTTCAAAAATGTTATGTCTTTCAAATAACTTGCAAAAGCTGGCCACTCCTCTGGTTCCGAAACCATCTTTACCAACTGAGAATAATCCGTTGCAAATGTAACCGAGAACTGTTTAAGATTCCTCATGCATTCCATTCCCCATATGAGAGCCTCTATCTCCAAATGTAGTGGCGACTGACTCGCTCTTGTATTCCTTGCTCCCATTAATCCATCAAAACATTCCAAGGTACTATGCCATCCTTGCCCTGATTTTTCTTTAAACCATGATTAAAAGTTCTCATCATCGTTTTATAAAGTAATATACTTGATAAGTTTTGTTTTATTTGTTTTGCAGTTAGATAGCAATGAATTTTGCACAACTTTGAGATTGCATGTGAGGATTTATTATGCTAGAATAGAACCACCAGACAATCCAAAAGTGATTATCCACCATTCAAATATGGATATGTCTATAAGATTGCTTATATATTAGGAAAGAAAGAGTTTGTTCAGATAGAGAACCTACACATTATAAATGTTGTGAAACTGGCTAGAAGGACAAGTGTTCAACTTTCAGGGGGTTTGTTCCATTGTCTCATGCAACAAAGAATACTGACGAAGGAGGAAGATCTCTGGTTTACATTCTCTGATCAACCTATGAGGTTTTTAATGTGGAGATTTTTTTTGACAACATGCTTAGCTTGTGAGGAAAATCAAACAAAAAAAGAGGCGTTGTTCAAAAATTTGAAGAAACCTTATCTTTGGATGCTAAGCAAAGGGGGACAAGTAGACAATGAGAAGGATTATCGTGTATTTGGTGAACTTTGTTTATAGAACTCTGAATACTGTATGAGTTTGTGATTTAGGTTTAGGAGTTTATGACTCTTCCTTAGTTTATGAAGTTAATAGGTAAATTTGTATTTCACTAACTTCATAATACCTTATAAAAATGGTTTATAACTCTTACAAAATCATTAATAAGAGTTTGTGAAATAAAGAATAATAATACATAAAGATTCATAAAATTTTTTAAAGGATTGTAAAGGTTTTTTAAGAAATTATAAGTATCTAAACAAATGCATAAAACAGGGGCAAACGCACAGCCAACATAAAATGGGTGCATGTACACCCAAAATTTCTTTTTACAATTTTTATCTTGTAAGGTAAAATTATTAGATAAAGCATAAAACTATATTTTTGCACCCATTGATTCATAATATAGACGTAGTGCACCCGTCAATTTTAATGTCTAGATTTGACACTGCTTCTAGAATGTGTTATGTATTATACAGAAAGTATAAGGGCTTATAAAGTATCATAATAAGTAATTACACATTTGTAATATATTTCTTATATGGCATTATTATCAATTTTATAAGAATTTATAAAATGTTATAAAAGTTCATATAATAATGTAAAAGGGTTTATAAAAACATTATCAATATTTATGAGAACAACTTATAACCCCTTATAAACTCAGTTATAAGATCTTATAATGGTTTATGAAATGTTAGGAAAGATATTAGGAGGTGATGGAATCTTGGATAATGCCCACACTTGACGTGCTGGGGGACATTCAAAAAATACATGGTTTATTGATTCTTCCGGATCTCCGCATCGAGCACAACATATATCTCCGTGTATCCCTCTTGTCTTTAGATTTTTCATTACCGATATACATCCTGAGAGAAGTTGCCAAAAGAAATGCTTTATTTTCGGGGGGCACCGCACTTTCCAACAGAAAGCTTTAAGTATATCCACCGTGGGGCCATAAAAATCTGGTGGTTTTCCCCTATTAGGATAGACTCGTTCCATTTGATAACCTGATTGGACCGAATATTTCCCATTGTTAGTAAAATGCTATCCATTCCTATCCTCAATCTGATTCCTACTTAATGGAATACTTTCAATAATTTTTGCATCCTTAGGATCCACTAGAGCCTTGATTGCCTGTAAATTCCACGAGCGAGATTCCGAATTAATGAGGGAATCCACTGTGAGGTCCGGATAAATGTTGTGAAAATTTTTGTTTGCTGGTCTCGGGCGAGTGGCTGGGATCCAAAGATCATTCCATACAGAGATAGACGAACCTGTTCCCACCTTTTTAATTAGTCCTTTACAAACCAGAGATCTAGCGGAAATAATACTCCTCCAGCCATATGACGGGGAATAAGAGCGAATCGGTTCCAGGGGTGAAGCATTCCTGTAATACCGTCCTTTGAAGACTCTTGAAAAAAGAGTATTTGGCTTCTCAATAAGCCTCCATAGTTGCTTTCCAAGCATTGCCGTTTTAAAATCAATAAGATCCTTGAAGCCTAAACCACCATTATCTTTGGTTTCGCATAATTTATCCCATGATGTACAATGCATACCTTTTGAACTTCCTCATGGGCTCCACCAAAACAGAGCTACTGCACTTGTTAATTTTTTAATGGTAGCCTTCGGTAACCGATAAACAGACATAACATGGTTTGGCAGGGCCGTAACCACCGATTTAATAATTACCTCTTTTCCTCCTTTAGTAAAAAATCGAAAGGTCCATCCATTAACCCTATTATTCAAGTGTTCCTATACAAAGCCAAATACTTGTACCTTAGATCCTCCAAGGCTTTCTGGTAAACCTAAGTAGGATCTCATGCCTCCTATATTTTGAATTCCCAGAACATCCCTTAATTCTTGACGACTAGCTTCTTCAATCTTATGCCCAAATTGAATTGAAGATTTCTAGAAATTAATTTGTTGCCCTGAGACAGCCTCATATTCCTTTAAAATCCTGAGAATGGTTTGACACTCCTCCTTATTTGCCTTACAAAAGAAAAGACTATCATCTGCAAATAGCAAATGAGAGATTGCTGGACACGCTCTTGCCACCTTTAAACCAGTAAGTTGTTTCACTCTCTCCGCCTTCTTAATATTCGCGATTAATGTCTCAGTGCACATAATAAATAAATACGGAAACAGAGGATCCCCTTGTCGTAAGCCCCGTTGAGGGATAATATGACCTTGTGGCTGACCATTGATAAGTACCCTATATTGAACCGAAGAGATACATTCCAGCATCAAGTTAATCCAGCGAGGATCAAATCCCATTTTGTGAAGGAGAGCCACAATAAAGTTCCACTCGATCCTATCATATGCCTTACTCATATCCGTTTTGATTGCCATAAATTTATTCTGACATGACTTATTAGTCCTCAGTCCATGAAACATTTCCTGCGCTATAAGAATATTATCCGATATTAACCTCCCCGCCACAAATGCCGATTGTGTCTCCGAAATTAGCCTTGGTAAACAAATTTTCAATCTTTGACACAAAACCTTCGAGATAATCTTGTAACCAACATTACAAAGACTTATCGGCCGTAATTCCGTCATCCTTGTGGGTCTCTTGACTTTCGGAATCATACATATATTAGTAATGTTTAAACGTGGATCCATATTTCCTGTAAGAAGGAAATTATTCACCATCTCAACCACATCTCTCTTAATTATATGTCAGGAATGCTGGAAAAAAAGAGCTGTCATCCTATCCGGTCCTGGCGCTTTCTCCAGATGCATCATGAATAAAGCTTGTCGGACCTCTTCCTCCGTTGCCATTCTCAGTAATATTTGATTCATTTGGGGAGAAATAGATAGTATTATCTCTTCCAAAAAACTATCAAATTCCGTTGGATCCGTGGTCGTGAACAGACTCTCAAAATAATCAACTGCCACCTTCTCAACTCCTTTCTCATCTGTTATCCAATTACCCGTTTCATCATGGAGTCCCACTATTTTGTTACGAACCCTACGCTGCTTCGTCAAAGCATGGTAGAATTTAGTATTCAGATCTCCAGATGAGTACCACATATTCCTGCTTTTCTGATGCCAATATTCCTCCTCATCCTTATAGGCTTCCTGCAATTTCCTAGAAACCTCAATAATCTCTTCTTGTGATCTATTATTATCCATTTGAACTTCCTCCAGTGCTTGTTGAAGCTCTTGGATTTTATCCTTTCCATATGGTTGATTATCTTTACGCCATGAAGATATTTCATGACGACAATTATTAATTTTTGTTACAAGATCGCCTAATTGTCCTTCCTGACTCTCCGTCCAACCGGCTACAATCGACTCCATGAGGCCCTCTTGACCAATCCATCTTTTGTCAAACCTAAATTGCCCCCTTTTTTTCCTTGAAAAATTATCCCCTAAGAAAGCAACCATTGGACGATGGTCAGACCCCACCATCTTTAGATACTCTGTATAAGAACATGGAAAAAGCGTGTGCCATTCCTCATTTGCCAAAGCCCGATCCAAGCAACATCTGACCGTCACTGCTACTTTTCCTTTGCCCCTTCTTCTTTGCCAAGACAGTGTATTACCTCGAGCCGGAAATTCTAATAAGCCACTATTCCTTATCATATTATTGAAAGGGATAAATGAAGTTGTACAACGTAGAGAGCCCCCATCCTTTTCATGATTCTCAGTGATCTCGTTTAGATCTCCAATAATAAACCAAGGTTCCGAATGTGCTAATCCAAATTGAGTTAATCTCTCCCATACCTGTTCTCATAGCTTTTGCACCGGATCCCCATAAACAAAAGTAAGAAAAACTTGTTTTCCTTTGACCACCGCCTCAATATCTATCATTCTGTTGCTAGAATATAGATTTTTAACTTGATACTCATTATTATAAAAAAGAGCTAAACCACCGCTCCTCCCGTTTGGATCCACAGTAGCCAAACTATTATATCCAAAGTGTGATTGAAACCTTTGTACAAATTCGAAATCCTGTTTCGTTTCAGATAAGAATAAAAAATCTAGTTTATGTTTATGCCATGTCTCTCGAAGATAACTTATGGTCCAATGACTCCCAAGTCCTCTACAATTCCAGCTTAATATTTTCATATATAAAAATATTTGTATTGCTCCTTCGAGCCAAGAGATACATGTTCAATGATACCCGATAATCGTAACCACAAAAGCCCACAGCCACCATATTAGAACCACTTTCAAGCATTCACCAAACCTATTTAAAATAAACGCACGCCGTCTTCGTTCAGCATTCTGGTGATAACCATTGTACCCATTTTTTCCAAAGAAACGCCAGTCTCGAATCGAGACCATGATCTTCATTTTATTTACCAAAGCCAAGTTTAAATTATATTCTAATATCAGTAAGCTCCAAAACCCCCAAACGTGTCCAACGAAAAAAAGTGTTGCCAATAGAATTACACTAGGCCACTCATGGTATAATACCTTATAAAAATAAATTCTTATAAGCTTCAAGTTAACTATAACTAAAAATTCATTCCAGCCAGTGTGAGTATAATTTCTCCTCATTTCCACAAACCAATACCTTAACCACAGATTCCATATAAGTACCAAGGAGAGACTCTTTTAAGTGTGGCCAATTGCCTAGTAAAACACTTGATTCCAACATATATGCATACTACACTTTTGTATGAAGTCTGACATCGAAACCTACGATCACAGCACCAATATTTGATCTAATCTTACTCCCACTCCACAAAATAAGGGTCAAATGCATCCACTGCATCAACCGTACCAATGAAAACATCCCATATTTACCAGTATTCAAGGACGTTTCTGAGCTTGTAATATTGGACAAAGACCAAATGCCCCACCGGAAGTATGTTCTTGAAAGAGACATATTGCACCCAAAATAAAAACCAGCAAAATCCATTGTATTCCCAAACATTGACAAGACGACATTACATACCGTAATCGATAGACTACTATGATAACAAAAAACTGCATCAAAATAACATAAAGAACATTTGTTATCATTATCTCTACCCATTTGCACCGTCTGTTGCGATGCACTCTTGTCCCACCTGTGTCCATAATCCAACACCACAAGACCAAACCAAATAGAAAACCATATGTGCTTAGGTCCACCACCAGTAGCATACATCATTCTCCTCGTCAAGAGACATGACAGAACCGCAACAAAACCAGACTCTGTAAGCACACACCACCAACAACATAAATCACCATTTTTATTCCAATACTTGAAAAATAACAATAACGACAATACGATTGTGTCTTTATTCCAAATCCTTAGTAAGCACCAATGATCATCCTTAACCCAACATATCCGTGTGGTTTCCTTCCATTCCATCTTGCACTGTAGGTTTAATGAGACCAAGTGCAGAATCTGTTGTGGTACCAATAATAAAACCTATAAATTCCAATGTACCATAATATAACCAAAGAGCCTGAAAACTAGTGTGTTATGAGTAAACTGCCACTGAAGCTCAGCCCACTGAAGCTCAGCCCACTGAAGGTAACTATACAAGGTATCCATAACACCGTTGAAGTAAAAACCAAACAAAGCAGTTTTATTCAAATGCATAATCTTGATATCAAGACTTGCAGTAAACCAATGGCCATCACAAAACCAATAAACCACAATGAAAAAATGAGAAAAGATGCTCATAGAGCTTACTGAGCCACAAATACACTGAGCCACAAACACACAGGCAAACAACATACTCATATAGCTTATTAAAATTTGAAAATTTGAAAAACCAAACACCACAACCTGCCACCGTAGCTTGACTTCCTTATCAGACTGATCCATAAAAGTATCATGGTTTGGATGAGCTCTGATGCCTGCTTTAGCATCTTCAGCAGACGTACGTTTGTGAGGTAAAACGAACCCTTGCACCAGTTTCTTCATAATGGATCGACCTGCAACAGTCTGGTTCTTAAACAGAACCTTTCCTGGCCCCTGTTTCTTCTCCTCTCTCTCTCCAATCTGGTTATCTTCGAGTATCGCTATGATCCTGAGCCACATTAATAACCCAATCCAAACTTTCCAGGCCCTACTTCTAGCAAATCGTTGATTCCTTTGTCGACACGCCAAGTAAATCCAAACGAATCTCCTATTGAATAGAAGAAAAATCATACCTTTATTATCCAAGCCATCGCCACTTGAAGACCCGAGATCACATGTATCTGTGTAAATCGTAGATCGTAATATCTTCGAGCCCCTATCAATTTCGGTCTTTTTCATATTCCCCTGCAACCCAATCAATCCTGATTGATCCCCTCGGATCAGATCATCGTGAACTTTTCCTTGTTTGCTAATACCGTAATCCTGATGAAGATTCGGTATCTCATGTGCTATTCCGACCCTCTTTCTTCCCGGATCCCACTCTCGAAACACCATCGGAACCCTAGATCTAAATCACCTTCGTCATCGCCACCCAGAAAAAAAGCTTTCATACGTACTAGTTTGTTTATAAGGAATTACAAATAATTTATAAAACCTTATAAAATCCAAAAAACTTATAAAATATTATAGAATGTTGACAAACTTTATGAAATAAATTTAAAAACTCTTATAAGAGTATATATAAAATCATTTATAAGTATTTATATATTATTCATAAGGTTTAAAAGTCATTTAATTCCGGATACAATGTACTATTCCTCTTCTTGTTCTCTCTTTCGTATAAGTTTCCTTTCATGTAATTCATTTGGTAACATGAGTATTGTCACAAAATATAGACCATTCAATGTCCACCTAACCAAGCTTGATTTTTGTAACAAGAAACAAAATGTGGTAAAAAAGAGTAGTCTTAATTACTTAGCCGCAAAATAACAGGACATTTCATGGAAAGAGCAAGACTATGAGTTAAGAGGACTATATACGGCTCTCATCAAAACATTAGAGATAATTCCTTGTTTTCAACAAAAAGTTGTTATTACTAACATAATCTGAGAACATCAAGGCTTCTTCATATCTCACTCTTCTATAAAAGAAACGATTGGAACCAAGCTCACTTACAGGTCCAACTAATCTCTTCAACTATGCAACTCGTAAGAGAGATATACAATTGTTTTGGTATAAGAGATATTTGAAGAAGATGAAAGAGAAGAATGTATTAAGAAGCCAACTCTGCAACCTTTATAAAGCCTTATAAATATGTAATTCTTTGATGGCACAAACCACGTTCTTGTTCAGAGTCCCTCTTGCTTCTTCAAACAGCTCACAAACCTCGTCGATCTTCAAAATCTGAACGCAAGCCAACCATATATTATTCCTACGCATCAGCACTCACTTCCAAAAACAAGATTCAAAAATAATATGCTTTCCTAACTCAACAAACTCATGCTCCATCTCCACTGCTTCTTTAGATATTATACACAAAACAAGACATAGAAAAAATGAATCACATAAAGTACCAAACAGAACGTTACACTACCAAAACACTAACCTTCCACCTTATATACTGCACATACTAAACCTTGCTAGTCAAACTACAAATAGTAGCATTGTATTACATCAAGAAAGTGAGGTACTTGATATGCATATCACCACATATATTCTCCACATCATCTTTTAAATCCAAAAGCTCACAGCACACCTTTGTAATTCCCTGCAACATTACCTGATCAACCAAGAGAAGAAGTAATCATGGAATAATCTTACTCTTAGGTTAGTACTTTCTCATGAATTAAACATATGTTAAGCTCTATGTCTTTTGATTGCTAACAGATCAACAGTAAGATTCGAAAGGACCCAATTTATAAGGTCTTATAAATTTGAAATTTGAAAACTTCATGAGAAAAACTTCATCTTCCTTCCCATAAATAGATCGATTTTGATAAACCAAGCTACAATTACAGAAAGAGATGAAAATCACAATATATTCTCCTTTTACCTTTGTTAGCGTCGGGAGAGAGATCGTCTCGTTTGTCTGAGCTTGTAGAGTATGTCAGCTTCGCCGGAGAATTAGTCAGCGTCGTCAGATCTCGCCGGAAAATTCGTCAGGGTCGTCAAGTCTCGCCGGAATTGGTCAACGTGAAGAATCTGAAATTTGAGGAATTTGAGCTTTGAAAAAATCGTAGGAAAGAGAAAGATGTTTTAGGTTTAATTAGTCAGGGGTACAATAGTATTTTGCCTATTAAAATTTTAATGGTAAAATTGGTTAAGATATAAATGAAATGTGGTACAAGAAAAGTGGTATTTTTGACAAATTCCCAACTATTTTTTAAAAAAAATTTAAGTATTTATTTATATATTTATTAGAAACCTAAATTTCACTTTCCAAAAACCTTATCTCACTCCTTTATTATAAAACTTAAGTCTAGATTAGTTAATCCTATGGGTATAAATGTCTTTTACCTTTCATTAAAAGCAATGGTAAAAGTAATGGTAAAAGTGGTCAGTGTAAAATGCGGTGATATGAACATAAGTATTTGTGAGATTTTTTTTTTTTTTTTGCATAACTTACTAAAAAGAATGCGGAAACTTAACAATGGGCCCAAATAAATGCAACGTGCCTGAACAAATAAAGAATGGGCCTTTTTGCTCAGAAACCCAAGTTACGGCAAAAGAGAACAAAATCAAAATCTCTTCTCTTCTTCTCATTCTTCTTCCGTAAGACGCAGACGGAGGAGGAGGGAAAAGAAAGAACCCCTAAAAAGTCTAAAACCCTTGTCGGAATTAAGAAGCGCTATGAAGAAGTGTAGTAGCTGAAGACTTTTTTCGAGATGCGTTTCTTGCTTCGTCTTCCTCAGACCCACCTGCGGAAACTGTCTAGTTCGATGTCAGTACTCATGGGTTCGAAGCAGTTCCTCGAGTTTTGTCTTCTTCCTTCTTTTGCAGCTTCTTCTCCTTCTTGCACCCGTGGTGCTCAGAGGCAACTCTCTTCCGTTTCTAGAAGATTTCGTCCGGTTCTAGCCTCGAGACCCGTGTCCAAAAGCAGCCCTTATCACCAAAGGCCCAATGGTGTATCCCCCTACACTTCAATCTCCAGAGCCCCAAATCCTGGTAACGTCCTGAATGCAATTGAGTTCTCTGTTTCCATGTGTATGCAATTGAGTTAATTGCTCCTCTATTAGTGGTGCTGTTTGATAAATTCTCAACGTTTTGTGACTTGTAGTTGATCCTGAAGATGGTGCTGTGCAGTCTAGATTAGCCAACTTGAGGCTTAAATTGGCTGATAATGGAATTGATGCTCAGAACTGTCCCTCCGGACAATACAGTGGTTTGATATGTCCCGAGGTATAAAAATTTATCTTTATGTTGTATATACCAAGACTTGAGACTTGAGAGTACTATAATGTTGTCCTTTTCTTTTGGCATTTGAGTAACTTTGAAAGGCTAAGTTTATATACTTAACACTGTTCTTTATGTGCACATCAGTGTGAAGGTGGTGACTCTGGAGAAAAGAGCTTGTCTCTTTTCATTGCTGCTGATTGGTATGCAAATCTTCTTTTTCTCACCAAAATAAGCTTTGGTTTTGAATTTTCCTTTTTGGTTTATGAGACTGTAGTTAATGCTGCCTTTTAATTCACAGTTCTTCGGCTACATGGAACTGCTTTCGAGGGAAGTGTGGGTTGAAAGGTGGAGTACGGGTGAGTTGCAACACAAGCATGACACTCGTTTCTTGAAATACAAATTGATTATCCTCATTCCTTTCTGCAGGTGGATGGTAGGTTTGCAACATCTGTAGTTCCAATGGAGAAGGCTGAAAGAAAAGTTACGGTGGAGAGTTTAGAGCTAGAACCTCTCTGCGATGAGGTTGTTGTCTTCTACATACTCTTATTGTTCTTTCTTTCTTTCTTCTCTGTTTACTGCTTTCGTTAGAAAAAAAACATCTGAATTTGATACTTCATCTCTCTGTAGTTATATGAGTTTGATAATACCGTATTGTGTTCTTGGTTATGCTTCAGATTGAGGATTATTTCGCTGCAAGAATGATTTCGGCAGAAACACTCAAGAGAAATCGGGTTATGCAGAAAAGAATAGGTGATGAGGTACTTACGAATAGTCTTCTGAATCTGTTACTTTTCAAGATTTTCTCTTGTCAGAGTCTTAAGGAGATGTTACTTGGCTCTCACTGCTCCATCTTGATTGCAATTGTTTCATTTTGTGCGGCAGATTGTAATTGCTTTTACTTATTGGCAAAGAGGGGAGCTTGTGAGTTGCAAGTACCGTTATCTAACTAAGAAGTTCTTTCAGGTCCATGTCATTCAAATTCCCTTTCTAAGATCAGACATGAACAACTCTCTCTCTCTCTCGAGGTTTCTATATCTTACATGCTTTTTATGTTTGTGTTTCCTTCAGGAAAAGAATACACGGAGGATCTTTTATGGTCTTGACGACATTGAGAAATCATCTGAAATCATTATAGTACGTCTGCCTTTACCCTCCTATTGAATGATCACATGGTATTGATGATGGCTAAACTGTCAATAACTTTAGGTTGAAGGGGAAATAGACAAACTTGCGATGGAAGAGGCAGGTTTCCGAAATTGTGTGTCCGTTCCTGATGGAGCTCCAGCGTCTGTTTCTTCAAAGGAAACTCCATCTGAAGAGAAGGTTTGTCTGCTCTCTAGGTTTCATACCCTTTTTTATCCAAGTTTTCTTATTTGATTCCCTAAGAACTTTACTCTTCTGTGAAGCTAGGACACCAAGTATAAGTTCCTATGGAATTGCAATGACTACTTAAAGAAGGTATGTGTGGCAAATTATTATTTTGTTTGGTTCCAATAATCTGGATATAAAAGTTTTTTTTATTAATCTATAGGCATCTCGGATTGTTATTGCTACTGATGGAGATGGAGCTGGTCAAGCTCTGGCTGAAGAAGTTGCACGGCGTCTGGGGAAAGAAAGATGTTGGCGTGTCAAATGGCCGAAGAAAAGTGAAGATGAGCATTACAAAGATGCAAATGAGGTCAGATCAGATGATATGTAAACATTATGCAATTGCCTCATTGGTATAGTACTATAGATGACCGCCAATGATTCCTTACTTGGATGATTCTCTTCTTAGGTGCTTATGTCAATGGGACCTCATTCACTCAGTGAAGCTGTTCGAAGTGCGGAGCCATACCCTATACAAGGATTGTTCTCCTTCAAAGATTTCTTTGACGAAATTGATGCCTATTATCATCGGACTCATGGACATGAGTATGGTGTTTCAACCGGGTGGAAAACTTTGGACAACTTCTATAGTGTAAGCGTTGTAAGTCATGTTTGAATTAACACTCATGTATGATGATCATCATCTGATATCATATGCTCAATTTTCTGCTGATCAGGTTGTGCCAGGGGAGTTGACGGTTGTGACAGGGGTTCCTAATTCCGGAAAGAGTGAATGGATTGATGCTCTCTTATGTAATCTCAACCATAGTGTTGGCTGGAAGTTTGCTCTCTGCTCAATGGAAAATAAAGTGCGTTTCTTGATTTAGTCCATTAATGGAAATAAACTGCTTTATACTAGTTTTCCCTGATTGGCTCTTGTTCTTGCTGCTTGCAGGTACGAGATCACGGCAGGAAACTTTTGGAGAAACATGTAAAGAAACCCTTCTTTGATGCAGAGTAAGCTTCTCTCCTTTGAAAATATCCAAACTTATCTGATTCAAGCACAAAAACTTGCGCCTTGTATTTAACTTTGTTCTTTCTTTGAAGTGGTGTGTATGCTTATGTTTCTCCTTATTTGCTCAACAGTTATGGGAGAAGTGTCCCACGGATGAGCGTTGAGGAGTTGGATGAAGGGAAACTGTGGTTAGATGACACCTTCACACTCATAAGGTAAAACCTTCCGCCTTTGTAGAGCTTATGCAGCTTTTGACATGTTGTGTTAAATAATATTTTTGGTGTTTTTGTGTTCTCATGACTAAATCAGATGTGAATTGGATTCACTTCCAAGTATCGGATGGGTTTTGGAACGTGCGAAAGCTGCTGTTCTTCGGCATGGGATACGAGGACTTGTCATAGACCCTTACAATGAGCTTGATCATCAACGTACTCAAAGACAGTGAGTGATGGAAAAAAATGTTTTCGCTTCAATCAGTCTTTTACCTTATTTCCTTTCTGAAACATGAGGTATTTCTACTCGTTTTTGGATAGGACGGAGACAGAATATGTCAGCCAGATGCTAACGAAGATAAAACGATTTGCGCAACATCACTCCTGTCATGTCTGGTTTGTTGCACATCCAAAACAGTTGCAACAGTGGGACGGAGGTCCACCAAACCTTTATGATATTAGCGGGAGTGCACATTTCATTAACAAATGTGACAATGGGATTGTTATTCACAGAAACCGTGATGAAAAAGCTGGACCTCTTGATCTAGTGCAGGTAAGTACCATTCTGTTCTTCTTAATCGGTAATTTACTTTTAAAAAGGTGCCTACTTGTCCTTAACAAAGGTAATTTAACTTCTGTGTGTTTCAGATTTGTGTGAGGAAAGTGCGAAACAAGGTTGCAGGACAAATTGGTGATGCATACTTGTGTTACGACAGGTACATTAACTTCTCTCTTTTTGCAAATATTAGCTCATAAGAACTTAATGGTCTGCTTTGGCACTAGAAACTAGTTGAAGTTGATCCCAAGCACTCAAGAGTCATAGATTGATTCAGAGGATCTTGGTTCAGTAATGAAATCTTTTTTTTTTTGTTGGACAGGGCAACTGGTTTATTCTCAGATTCTCCTATAACACCTGAGAAGCCTGAGAGGAGATCAAGCCGACGGCCATGATCCGCGGTTTGTTGAGTTGAAAGACCGTCCAACACACATTGGGATTTGGGACATAGTCGATAACATTTGTCTGCTAAATTTTATCCCTTTTTTTGTGAGATGCTTTACCTTTTGTAAGAATTAAATTTAATGTGGATGGTTTACGTGTTCTCTCTTCTTCTGTCTGGTGGGTCTGACTCAAAAACGTGAATTTAGATTTGATTTGTGTACAGCTTGATGATCTTTTGTGCTGTTTGTCTCTGTTTCATCATCCTTTTCTACCGCCAGATTTGGCGGGGTGAGTTAGCTGGAACTGTTGACTTCAACAACTTCTCTGTTATAATTATTGCAACTCTTTGCCAACTGCTTCAATCATTTCCACTGCTTTTGGCTTACTTCTCTGTATTTTGCTTATTGGTACGCACTAATACTAATAGTTTAAAAGCAAATTTACTGCGGCAGTGCGCTTTAATTGGGAGGTCGGTGTTACGAAAAGATAATAATAATAATTGGGAGGTCAATAATATTGGAAATACATTTCTCGCGTCAAAGATATGACCAAAAGACCAACGTTTATTGATACCTATCGAAATGCATGTCTTTCTGTTTTGGTGTAAGATAGGCATGTCTTGAATATATCGTTTACTATATTTAATAAGTGTTCACTTTCAATTTTTTATTAACTAAAATTATTGGTGTTAATAATCCTTAGTTTGATTTAGTTAAATATCGTAAACACCACCATCTTGATAAGTGTTTACTGAATATTTATATTTTTTTTAATAAATGTTGTATGAATGGAATCCAATCAAACAATTAGTAACTAAAAAAATAAGTTGATTTAACCCTCCACACATTTGAATAGATATGTTGGTATTTGGCTTCAACAGCTTAAAGAGAGCATCTATGAGAGACTGATTAGTTTAATTATATTTGTAATGATGAATCATTATTGAGAAAAATATTTGACGAGGAAAGCATATAACCGTTACAAGGAAAAGATACTCAGATACTGATAGTACAATCTAATTATATAAGTGTAAATTATAGTTAGTGTAACTCCAAAATTGTAAAAGCAGCAGCATCAAACAAACACAAGAACACATTGAATCTTGGTTTTACAGCAGCAAACAACACACAAAAGAAGTAGGGACTTTGGTTGAATAAATCCGTCCGTCGCGCCGAATATACTCTGTCGAATAGTCCACGTGTCGTTCTCTGGGTGGGTGAGCAGATCAGCAGAGACGACTGTTGCAACGTGCGAAGACGGACGTGGGGGACCCAGCGGATATCTTTTGTGTAAAACATTGGATGGAAGGAGAGATATTAAAAGTTTTTAATCCAACGGCTACGGTTTCTTTTTGTTAGTAGTAGTATAATTTAGTGGTGGACCCTAATATTTGACCGTTGCTTAGAGTGGGTGGGGTCCATCCCTCAAAGCTAGGGCTTCTTCTCTCTCCATAAAGCTCAATCCTTTCTCCTCTCTTTGATGGAAACCCTGAAAGTTAAAACAATAGAAAGAGGACGAAGCTGAGAGATTCTGAAGAACTCGAATCATCTTATTAAGGTTAAAGTCGATTCCTTTTCGAGCTTTGATTCGGCTGAGCTAGGGTTTTGAGTCTGGTGTTTTTAGGGGTTTAGTAAGAATCCTGTGTTGATTTTCAGATCTCAACAAATCAAGAAGGAGAATTGATTTTGTTATGTTTATTATTATTAAAGATTGTTTATATCTGATTGTAGGCAAAAGATTAAATATGACTGCTGAAGTTAAAAAAGAGGAGAAACAAGTAGAGTCTGAGGTTGTTATTGCCTCAGTGGAGGAAGAGAAAGATGAGGCCAAGCCTAAGGGTGTGGAGAAGATCTCCTCTTTCAAGGAAGAGAGCGATTTCTTCTCTGATTTGAAAGAGTCTGAGAAAAAGGCTCTGAGCGATCTCAAGACAAAGCTTGAGGAAGTTATTATTGAAAACACTCTCTTCAAGAAGAAGAAAGAAAGTCCTGTCAAGGTGGAGAAGAAGAAGAAGGAACCAGAGGCTGCTGCTACCGAAGAAGAAGCCAAAGCTGAGACTAGTGAACCAGCGGTTGTTGCTGAGGACAGCCCCAAGGAAGAAGCCAAGACTGATGCTGATGTGACCCAAGTGGCCAAAGCTGAGACCATTGAGAAGGAAAGCCCTGAAGAAGAAGTAAAGGCTGAGGCTGTTGTTGAGGAGGAAGTGAAAGCTGAGAATGTAGAAGAAGAAGAGAAGAAAACCGAGGCTGTTGTTACAGAAGAAGCCAAAGCTGAGAGTGTGGAGCAGGAGGAAGAAGATGAGAGTGTGGATAACGATATCGAGCTATGGGGAGTGCCACTGCTTCCAAGCAAAGGTGCTGAAGCCACCGATGTAATCCTCTTGAAGTTCTTGAGAGCAAGAGACTTCAAAGTCAACGAAGCCTTTGAGATGCTCAAGAAAACCCTCAAGTGGAGAAAGGAACACAAGATTGATTCAATCCTTGGAGAAGACTTTTGGGAGGATCTCGCCTCTGCAGCTTACATGAACGGTCTTGACCTCGAATCACGCCCTGTCTGTTACAACATCTACAGCGTTTTCGATAACGAGGAGCTTTACCAGAGGATATTTGGGTCAGAGCAGAGCAGAGAGAATCTATTGAGATGGAGGTTTCAGCTGATGGAGAAGGGAATCCAGAAGCTTGTTCTGAAACCAGGAGGTGTTACTTCTCTTCTCCAGATCCATGATCTCAAAAACTGTCCTGGATTGTTTAAAAAAGAGCTCTGGGTCGCAATCAAGAACGCAATAGTAGCTTTGCAGGACAATTACCCGGAACTCGTCTCCAGAAACGTGAGCTCATCAATCATCACTCACTGTCTCTCTGTTACCAAATCTCCTGACTTGTGTAATTGTTTTTATTGTTCTGCAGGTGTTCATAAATGTTCCCTTCTGGTTCTACGCTGGTAGCACTCTCCTGTCTCCATTCTTAACACAACGAACAAAGAGCAAGTTTGTTGTGACTCGTCCCGCTTATGTCACAGAGACTCTTCTCAAGTAAGCAACTAATACTTAAGCCCCCCAATATGATATGGATGTTACTAATCTTTATCATAACATTTATGCATTGTGGCTTGATGAAGGTACATTTCAGCAGATGAGATCCCGGTTCAGTACGGTGGTTTCAAAGGAGATGATGATACCGAATTATTCTCCAACGAAGCTGTATCTGAAGTTGTTGTTAAGCCTGGATCATCTGAAACCATAGAGATCCCAGCTCCTGAGGTAAGAATCTAAAAACCAAACTTCTTTCGTGTTTCAGGAGTTGTAAAAGATCGATCTAATAATGGTGTCTTTGTTTGTTTGATAGTCTGAAGGTACATTGGTTTGGGACATTGTGGTTTTGGGGTGGGAAGTGAGTTACAAGGAAGAGTTTGTGCCAACAAATGAAGGAGCTTACACCATTATTGTGCAAAAGGGGAAGAAGATTGGATCAAACGAAGGACCGTTGAGGAACAGTTTCAAGAACAGTGAGTCTGGTAAGATTGTTCTGACCGTTGACAATGTCTCGAGCAAGAAGAAGAAGAGAGTTCTGTACAGGTACAAGACCAAGACGGAATCCTCTTGCTGAAATAGAGGCTTTTTCAGCAAAAAGCGAGTCTCCGGATATAAAATATTCTTTTGCTACAGTTAAAAGTTTGTGTTGTTATTATTATTTTCGAGTGATACGTCGTAATGTGAGAAAGAGATACTGCCATTGTTTTATTGAAGTTCAATCTTTTGCATCTTGTGTTATGAGATTTATTGAAATCCTCTTGCTGAAATAGAGGCTTTTTCAGCAAATCATCTAAAGCGAGTCTCTGGATATAAAATATTTTTTTGCTACAGTTAAAAATTTGTGTTGTTATTATTATTTTCGAGTGATACGTCGTAATGTGAGAAAGAGATACCGCCATTGTTTTATTGAAGTTCAATCTTTTGCATCTTGTGTTATGAGATTTATTGAAATCCTCTTGCTGAAATAGAGGCTTTTTCAGCAAATCATCTAAAGCGAGTCTCTGGATATAAAATATTCTTTTGCTACAGTTAAAAGTTTGTGTTGTTATTATTATTTTCGAGTGATACGTCGTAATGTGAGAAAGAGATACCGCCATTGTTTTATTGAAGTTCAATCTTTTGCATCTTGTGTTATGAGATTTATTGAAATCCTCTTGCTGAAATAGAGGCTTTTTCAGCAAATCATCTAAAGCGAGTCTCTGGATATAAAATATTCTTTTGCTACAGTTAAAAGTTTGTGTTGTTATTATTATTTTTGAGTGATACGTCGTAATGTGAGAAAGAGATACTGCCATTGTTTTATTGAAATTCAATCTTTTGCATCTTGTGTTATGAGATTTCTTTCTCTTCTTGTTTCTATTGGATTCATTTGTTTTTGGATTAAATTATGAGAAAATAACTAGAATAGCACTAAAAAAGTTTGTAATAAATATAGCCTATAAGAATAAAAGTGTCCAAAATAACATTTAATATTTTATCAAAAGAGATAAATATATACACTTATACCCCAATGGTAAATTAATTTAGACATTAAGGTTTATAGTTGAGGGGTGGGGTTTAGGGTTTAGAGTTTAGGGTTTATAGTTTAGAGTTTAGGGGTGGGGTTTAGGGTTTAGGGTTTAGAGTTAAGGGGTGGGGTTTATGATTTAGGGTTTAGGGTTTAGGATTTAGGGTTTAGGATTTAGGGTTTAGGGTTTAAGGTTTAGGGTTTAGAGTTGGGGAGTGAAGTTTTGGGATAAGATTTCAAATTTTGGAAAATAAATAAAAATTAAATTATTCAAAAGATAAAATGCTATTTTGGTCATTTTAGTTTTTGAAGGCTATTTTTGTGACATAAACTTAGAAATGTGCTATTTTGGAGATTTGCCTTTAAATTATTGTATTTATAAATAATTATGTTCAAGCGAGAATATGGGCTGATGTTTCAGTAATAAAATGGCCAACTAACTGTAAACTGTCTTCATCCTCGTTTAAGTTATTTGGTTAACTTTAGGTATAACAATAATTCTGATATTTTGGATCATAACATTTGTGTGACACCCGTCACTTTCGAAATAGTAAAAATAATTCAATAAGTACAAATATCTGAAATATCCATATATAAATATTTGAAAGTCAACATCCACGCTTGAATTCCATAATATAAAATAAAATCTGAAACATAAAGTACGACATAAACCGAGAGTCCGAAATACGAAATAACATAAACGATAAAAGCCCAAAGGCCTAGAGGCCCGATAACGATAAAAGCGATAAAACGATAGAAGCCCAAAAGCCCAATAGTAGTAAAAGCCCAAAAGCACCGGTTCGGTATAATCACTCCTGCTCGTCGGTCTCACCTGAAAGGGGGAAAGAAGGAGGGGTGAGCGACAGGGGAATCACCCAGTAAGGTATGGGATGCTAAACCGCAAACCACTGACTCAGTTCATAGCACTACAACTATGTAGGCCTAGCTCTAGCATGAAGCAAACACGGTTTCTATTACACCACACAGAACAATCACATATGTCTAGTGGACTAGACACGCTACAACCAATGCGATAATAACATACCGAATTTCCTCATAAGGATATAAATATATATATATAACTCTACAGCGTCGTAAGTACAGTAGTCCACTATGTACCCCCGCAATCTCCACAAACAAGCGGCCTAGTACATACGTCTATGTACCCCGCTAAACACACGGCCTAGTACAGATATCTCCGTACCCCGCGATCTCTCAAACAAGGCGTAGCTAGCACATACGTCATGTGCCCCCGCAATCACACGGCCTAGTACAAACGTCTCTGTACCCCGCAAATTCCGCGGCCTAGTGCAGATACCTATGCACCCCGCAATCTCAACACATGGACTAACATATATACATATATATAATTAACAGTTTTTAGCAGCAATCATTTCAATCAACCGTTGAATCCTCTATTATTCTATTTCCGGTTTAACAATCAATATCAATAACGAACAACCAAGACTCTCAAACAGACTCGATTCAAAGAGACGGATCCATGTTTCGAAACTAAACTTTCCATAATGGTAGTACTAAACTAGCTCGGGATTTAACGGAGTAGCCATCACCTTAGCAATGAAGAGAAGTGGTATATATGAACTCCAGCTGCTCAAATGGACTCCAAATCTGAAATCAGATCGAAATTTCGAGTCAGAACGCCTTTCGAACGGTTTAAAACGGGTATTTACGGAAAAGTCAACCCGCTGGTCAAAGATCAATTATTTAATTAATTATTTAATTAATTATTTAATTTATTAATTAATTAATTAATCCGGTTTATCCTAACCGATTTCCAATTGATTTTAACCGACCGGTTTAACCTAACCGAATTGAAATCAATTTAAACCGGCTAACCAACCGGTTAACCGAGTCAACCGAGTTGACTCACCGGGTCGACTCGGCCGAGTTGGCGAGTCTCCGGCGAGTCACCGGTGGCGGTCACCGGCGGCAACGGCGGAGATCCGGCGGTGGTTACCGGAAGGTTGGCCGGCGGCGACGGCGGAGCTGCGGCGGAGGACGGTGGTCCGGCGGCGGAGTTGCGGCGGAGGATGGTGGTCCGGCGGCGGAGTTGCGGCGGACGGCGGCGGCGCGTGTGTTTCACGCGCTCTGGGCGAATATTCGGGAGGCGCGTGCGGCTTCTTCCGGGCTCCGATTGAGGCGTGGTTGGTGTCTACGGCTTCGTCTTGACGAGAGGAACACGATGATGGTCTTGGATGCACGAGATTCGCAACGGTTAGAGAGTTATCGGCGAATTACTAAACGGACGAAACTAAGCTTAACTGCCATGGCGGTTTCCGGCGATTCTAAGCTGCAGCGAACGGTGGTGACGAGCTCACACGGCACACGGTTGCTCCGGCGACGAGCTCAGGTGAGCTTTCTCCCTTCCTCTTCTCTCTCTCTCTCTCTCTCTCTCTCTCTCTCTCTCTCTCTCTCTCTCTCTCTCTCTCTCTCTCTCTCTCTCTCTCTCTCTCTCTCTCTCTCTCTCTCTCTCTTTTAAAGAAAGGCAAAATGGCCTTTGGGGATAGTTTGGGTCTAATTTTTGGGGTCATTACATTTAGGGTCATTACAATTTGGTTGTCCAGAGAAGTTCTTACAAACAAGAAAACATATGTTAGAATATATCTTTAACCTTCAACATCTTTTGCAGGATAGCAATACATACATGACCCGGAAAACTCATGTATTGAATGGGCAAGTGGAATTACTCTTGCCTAAAGTTGAAAACATCATCTTTATTTTTGAAATCACCAATTAGAAACATTGATTAAAAGCTAGTAAATACGTTGCAGGAAAATAGGAATAAGATAGCAGATACAACACGAAAGACGATTAAAGCAATAAAACTCATCCCGAGTCATGAATCATATGATAATCACAGCCTAGTTGTCAAATAGAAAAGAAACAACTTCTGAACACCTATTTTTGGTTCGAAGAAAGCGACATTTGGTTGAAAATTCTAACCATAGGCAAGCTTATAGATAGGTACTAATATTAACAAATATATGGATCAGTTGTTTCTAGGGGCGAATCCAGCAAAAACTTTACCCGATAGTTATCATAAGAGGAACATTATCATAGAGTTTGAATTACTTGGAACAAATATTAGAGGAAATTATAGAGGTGTACATTGGAAATGCTCTAAGTTATGTCTACCCAGTACCCCTGGTCGTTTCCAACTTTCCATGGTTTCAACCTCTGTACATTCTCTCTAGTTTACTTCGTTAAGTTGCCTCTTTTCTCTCGTTATCTTACTGCTGTAAATTTAAAGTACTTGTATATTTTGTTGAGCATAACCAAAAGCTTAAACTAAACTTTTTGTATAAAAAAAAGTTAATCGATAACTTCTAGCTACAAAGTTATCCATTGCCGAAAACATGCTCGAGTTAACTTGTTGAAAATGGATTATATTTCTCGGACAAAGCTTACTCAATAAACTGAACTCGGTCCAACAACACCACATATTGGCCAAAGTCGTTTAACATATAGGCCGACTATAAAAAAAGAAGAAGGAAGAAGACATAAAAAGAGAACACCTAAGATCTAGAAAGGGATCAAAAAAATATAGTTAAGTACAAAAACTAGGATTTACATTTTTACATGTGTTCTTGTCGATTTAACTTAAAACTCGTAAAGTTCAATCATCTCTCATGTAATCGTCTTTTTAATTTTTAATAAAATATCTTTCAAATAATTTACCATCGAATTCGTGATACCTTTCATATTTATCGAAATCGGATTAAACAAAACTCTAAATTTGGGTGATTCATAAATATTAAAATTTTAAGGACGTTTTTACCAAAAAAAAAAAAAATTTAGGACGATGTAAGTAATTTTCTTATGTTCTACGGAAAAAGAAGACTAGAATAGTGAGTCATTTGACCTTAGCCTAATTAATGGACCTACGCGGCGAAAAAAAAAGAGTGCCACAAAAGACTACATTCTTTGTGCTGTTCTCGGTGCATAATTGCATATCGGGCTTGAGCCGCTTCATTGGCCAGAGAATCATAATGATTACTGCATTTTGCTTAAAATGGTAAAATCAACTTTGGAGCAAATCTGCTATTGTGATTACGACACCATGATGCGTGCATGGCATCATCTTGTTTACGTGCGTTAATCAGTTTTATTTTACATGTTTCGCGATCAGAGATAAAGATGACTAGACGCACTAATCTCTTTTCATGTTTATGATTAATTTAGTTGAAAAATTGTAACTTGTGTCAGATTTGCACTTCTCCTCCTAACCCAAGTGCTTTCGTCAATCATCTTTTGCTTTCGTACGGCAAAAAAACACGTAGCTGATACAATGCATTAATCATTTTTTGCTGGAACTAAAACTTATATATAATCTCTTTATAACAAGGTTTCTAATACATTTTTGTGTTAGTTTATAAGAAATTTTGTTTTTGTGGATTTCTAAACAATATTCTTATCAGCTTGTTACTGTACAAGAAGAATACATCTCTAGTACCCTTTTTCCTTTTTTTTCTTTGTTTACGGCTCCAATGATAGGTCAATACCTTATGAAAGTCAAACCAGCCGCTCAACGGTATCCTTCATGTTATACTTTAGTCAATAATTCTCACATATAAAAACACGTATTCATCGTGTATACCTTTTGTTTATGAAGAAAGCATACGTAAATATTTTTGTCAAAAAAAGCATACGTAATTTTTTCCGTCAAAAAAAGCATACGTACGTAACTTAATCTTGTAGAACTTGAATATATTTTTTATTTAAACAATCATACAATCTTTATCAACAATTTGATTCAAATAATTAGGTCGTTAACTGTCTTGATCATAGTTCGGAAAAAATGTTAGTAATTAACGATCCTTAGCTGATTATAAGAGCATTTGCATTGGTGGAGTTATTTGAGCTTTCCAAAAGACAACTTCAAAATTTCAAAAATAAAATTTTGTACATGTTAAAAGCAAACAAAACTCTAAATTTTAAGGTTTTAAACAGTAAAGCAATAAATATAAGGTTTCACTGTTTAAAATCTTATATTTAAGATTTCTTAGTTTAAATTTTTTACACTTATGTTTTTTGAATAATCGTATTAACTTTTTTCTTTTATCATTTTAATCCCTAAAATTTTATATCTCATAAAATTTTACATATATTTTATAATTTAACTATCATATATAAAGTAAAAATATTAAAATTCTACTAAAATTTATGTAAATTTGATTTAAAATTACAAAATCTCCAAAGCATTATCCATATAATTTTGACTTAAATATGAATGCGTTATATTATTATTTTATGTTCACATTGAATAAATCCATAACAGTAGTTTTGTAAACAATATTCATCAGTTGTAGATTTTACATTTATCTATAAAATTTGGATGATTGTAACTAATTTATATCAATAGTAAGGACTAAAATATAAATTATGAAAAATTATGGTTTAATATAAGGTTTTTCTTTAGCAGAAAAACATCATCAAACCTTAAATTTAAAATTTTGTCAAACTTTAAAATAAGGTTATTTTTTGGAGATGGTCTTATAAGGAATCTCTCACTAAAAAAACAATGAAAAAGTAGAAAATGTAAAAAAAAAGGAGTGAGAGAGTTTATTCTTTGAGAGATTCTAACAATTTATTGAGAAACTTTTTTATGTTTGTCAATTTGTGAATGGCCTATATTTTAAAAATGTTAAAATTATACTAAAAGTTATCTCTACCCAACGTGGATAGCCTAACTGATGAACTCACAAATGTTGTTTCAAAATTAACTCCTACATTATAAACTCGAGTTCAGGTTACAACTCGAGTTCAGGTTACAATTCAGAGCAAAACAATTGATTTTAAGTTAACTTCAAAATTTTATCAAACCTCCCATATCTTTCCGAATTTTATGTAAAAGTTGCAGATGAGAATATTAATATGAGTTCAATCCAAAACTTCGAAATTACTAAATCCATCGAAGCTGTATACTTTGTGCAAGAATTTAATATGTATTCTAAAATAATATTAGACTTAAGGAAGTATTTCAAATTTTTATATACTCATATATTATTATATATATACTTTTAGTTTAATATTTTTGAGTATCCATTTGATCTGTAAATGAAGATGATGTTCACACCTTCCACTGCCTAGCAATAACAGATTCATTTTTTCTCTATTAAATTTCCAACATACTTACTGCAACTTCTGATTTTTAAAATCTGGTCTGATTAAGTAACGAATGAGCGTTGCCGAGTAGTTCATGGCCTAGTGGTCATTGACAGTCCCTCTGGAACCTTGGCATCACGGGTTCAATCCCTTCCTACCTTTTAAAGTGAGGCTTTCTCCTCTGTGCCCTCTGGAACCTTGGCATCAGGGGTTCAATCCCTTCCTACCTTTTAAAGCGAGGCTTTCTCCTCTGTGCGGGTTTGCCGTCGTGGCTCGAAAGTTAGACAAAAAAAAGTAACAAATGAGCGTTAATTTTGTTTTGGAGTTAATGCAATCTCTACTATCGTTGACACATGCATTGTTGTATAAACAATATTCTTTAAAATTTAAATATAACTAAATACTAGAACATTGTCATCACGCAAAATAAATAATTATGAGACAAGTTGAACCCACATTTGACTTTTCTTGGTCAAACATTTTGGCGTCATGCATGATCTTCTCTTAGTTCTCTATCGTTATATATATACCTTCAAAAGCCATAACGAAATCTACAAACACAAAAAATTGTTTTGTTCTTATTTCATCGTTCAAAATGAAACGTTCAAGAACAACGTTGCTCGCTTTGATCTTCTTCATTGTCACCATATGGGAATCAAACTCATCATTAGCAAATTCGGAGACTTTCACACAATGCCTAACGTCAAAATCCGACCCCAAACATCCCATCTCCTCTGCCGTGATCTTCTCCGGAAACAGCTCCTACTCCTCAGTACTAGAAGCCTACATCCGTAATCTACGGTTCAACACCTCCACAACCCCAAAACCCTTCCTAATAATCGCCGCAACACACGAATCACACGTTCAAGCCGCAGTTACTTGTGGCCGACGTCACCACCTTCAGATGAAAATCAGAAGCGGTGGCCACGACTACGACGGCTTGTCATACGTGACATACTCTGGGAAGCCGTTCTTTGTCCTCGATATGTTTAATCTCAGGTCGGTTAATGTTGACCTAGCCAGTAAAACCGCGTGGGTCCGAAGCGGTGCCATTCTCGGAGAAGTTTATTACTATATATGGGAGAAAAGCAAAACCCTAGCTTATCCGGCAGGGATTTGTCCGACGGTTGGTGTTGGTGGCCATATTAGCGGCGGAGGGTACGGAAACATAATGAGGAAGTACGGTCTCACCGTTGATAATACTATCGATGCAAGAATGGTCGACGTCAATGGTATAATCAACATCTCTAGCTTCCCTAATTTATGAGCTGGTTAAAGTTTTAAGTATTACTCAAGTCCTAAAATCAACAAAACTCATTAAAACACAGTGATTTTGGTTAAAACTTTGGTTAACATAATCAACGGATTATTCAGTTTAGACAATCACCTAAACAGATTATATAAACTATAGACGTAATTATGTGTTTATATTATATTTTAAAATTTCAGGAAATATTTTGGATAGAAAAATGATGGGAGAGGATCTCTACTGGGCAATCAACGGAGGAGGAGGAGGAAGCTTCGGCGTCGTTTTGGCCTACAAAATAAACCTCGTCGAAGTCCCTGAAAACGTCACCGTTTTTAGAGTCTCCCGGACGTTGGAACAAAACGCGACGGAGATCGTTCACCAGTGGCAACAAGTCGCTTCAGTGCTTCCCGACGAGCTCTTCATAAGAGTCGTCATTGACGTAGTAAACGGTACCCTTTCTTCTCAAAAGACCGTTAGGGCATCTTTCGTAGGTATGTTCCTCGGAGACGCAACGACGCTTCTGTCTATATTAAACCGGAGATTACCAGAACTAGGTCTGGTCCGATCAGATTGTACCGAAACGAGCTGGATTCAATCAGTGCTTTTCTGGACGAATATCCGTGTTGGTACGCCGGAGACAGTTCTCCTCCAGAGGAACCAAACCGTTAATTATCTCAAGAGGAAGTCCGATTACGTCCGCGAACCGATTTCAAGAACCGGTTTAGAATCTATATGGAAGAAGATGATCGAGCTTGAAATCCCAACGATGGCTTTCAATCCATACGGCGGCATGATGGGGAGGGTTCCGTCCACGGCTACTCCGTTCCCATACAGAGCAGGGAACCTCTGGAAGATTCAGTACGGTGCGAACTGGAGAGAAGATAGGTTGACGAACCGGTATATGGAGCTGACTAGGGAGCTGTACCGGTTCATGACTCCTTTTGTTTCCAAGAATCCGAGACAGTCGTATTTTAACTATCGGGATGTTGACTTGGGGATTAATTCTCACGACGGAGTTGTCCGGAGCTACGTGGAAGGTGAACGTTACGGGAAGAAATATTTCAACGGAAATTTCGAGAGGTTGGTGAAGATTAAGACGAGAGTTGATAGTGGGAACTTCTTCAGGAACGAACAGAGTATTCCTGTGAAACCATAGTTTCAATATATTTATTTAGTGAAATTGCTATTGTGTAATGATTGTGTTGTAATTCTTATGAAGTTTATAGTAAATAAAGTTCGATTGTTATATGGGTATTAGATTCAGAATCTCGGGCCTATAGTAGAATTTACTAATAGTAGTATATAGATGAAATATTGATTAAGTTGACAATAAAAAAGGAACATTGAACTCTTATTTGAAGATCTCACACTATTCTTGTGTTCTCTGGAGCACCACGGCACCACTGTTCGTAGTAATAGACCCTTTTACCGTCACATAATTCTAATGAAGCATAACCAAGAGTCAGACTAGTCAGAGCAGGAAAGAGATTTGATACTAAAAGGTTGGAGCTTTGAAATATTTTCAAATAAAATATTTGGTTAAAAGTTATTTATTGAATATCAGTTGTAAACATGAGTTTCTTTAGTTTGGCTCAAAAGCCGGTTCTGCTTAGGGTGGAGGTGGGATAAGGATTTTCTTGGGCTATTTTGATAATTAGTACATTTAGAATCCCATGAATTATGAACACTTTTTATCAATCACCTAAGATATACGATTGAGATCGCTTATGCAGATGCTAACATTTGGGAAATAAGGATTCGCTTGGGCTTGTGATAATTCAAGAAGTAAAGCGGGATGGACTTTACAGTTTTGAGCTAGTGCAATGAACTATTTTGGTCTATGCCGTGCATGTGGAGAGGCATATATAATTAATTTTTGCGACTCGCTTTATTACGGACCTAACTATCGGACCTAACCAATCGTCTCTTTCCGTTCATCTTCACCGGTTGGTAAAATGAATTTGTTTTCATGGTGGTCAACGTGATCGGTTGTTACTTGTTAGATATATATATATACTAGGATTATGCCCGTACTGCGTACGGGAAAGAAAATGATTAATTTATCATGTAAAAGTAGTATGTTTTGTAGCCAAATTTATTACTGGAATCATGGTAAATTGGTAATACAATGTATTGCAATGTTTGTAGAAAGTAAACATATACTTGAGTCGTTGAGTTCTATTAGAATAATGATAACATTTTATTCTTTTTTTTTGGAGGGACGAACAAAAAAAATATTATAGTGTTTTCATCATGGATTTTATTTTTGATGCAGGAACAAAAAAAAACAAATATTAATCCAAAGAAGACTATGCAAAATACAACACTTCTTTTTTTATTCTGTAAAAGAAATGCAACACTTCATTATGATTAAGAGTTTAGTAAAATATGATACTCATACCTGTAATTCCATTGTTGCTGATAGTCTTTTTGGTAATGTTAGATATTTTTGCTCTTTCCACGTTTTTTGAAATCTGCATCAATTAATCATTATGTATGTTGTTAGCCATAAGATACAATTTCATTAAACATGCAAAGAAAGAAAAATAAAATAGAGACTTTTGAAGAGTAACATAGAGACAGAAAAACTTTTTTTTGTACACTTTGCCCTCTGTCTCAGATTTGAAAAATAAGTGTTACCTTAAAATTGACTGAGAAGAACTTTTGCATGAAAATGTTGTATGAAGTGGAGAAAAGACTCAAAAGAGTGAGAACCAAATATATTAAGCAAGAGAAAGTTATGCAAATATGATAGAAGAATTTATTTTAGAGAAGAACTGTTGCATTCCCACATCGGGTTTGTAGATCAGAGGAATAGTGTTTTTTTTAGTAACAGACAGTTATAGAATAACCTTCCACAAACATAGATCGTAACATAGAGCAGTTATCTGAAGATTGGTGGTTAGTGGGTGATCATAGTGAGTGGCGTGATGGACTCAGAATTTTTTTATTTTATTTTGTTTAATGAATATCAAAATTGGTTGGAAAGTTTTGTTTTTTTTTAATATTTTAAACTAATTTAATTTTAAAATTATGTGGCATAATACGATTGGCTGAGTGACTTGTGTTTTATATATAAAGGATAGGGTAATGTAGGATCCAAATGAGTGATCCTAGATGATGCTATATCTTCTTCCATATATCACATTGTGGCTAAAGTCTCTCTTGAAGCACTGTGGTCACAATTGGTTGTATCAGACCTTTGGCAAATGAAAGTTGAAGTTGAGTAAAAGAAAAACTAATCGTCTCTTTCTATGCCGGGAAGAATTTCCCGTTTTACTTTTGCAAAAAAAGAAAAAAGAATTTCCGTTTTTACTGGGCAAATTGTGTGATTTAGGGATTTTAAGAATCAGTTTCGCGAGATTAATTGCGTTTGTATATGGGAGAGTTGGACTAGTAATGCGCAAAGACTTGTTTTTTTTTTTTTTTAACGCTGATCTATTATGATCTTACACGAAAATATTTGTTTGTTTGCTATATCTATGAGAATAATATGTTTTCTATAAGCACTCTCTAGGTCATATTGGTTACAAAATGTTGATAACATTTTTGATAAATCAATAAAATAATATGCATGTGTTGGAAACGATGATTAATAGTCCAATGATGTGTTATATACAGCTAATAGTAATTGATTTATTTCTCGATTTGTATTATAGTCTATGATTTGTTTGTGAACATGGGTTTTGATAGGCGATAGATTAGTTGGGTGATGAGCTGTGTTCGACCTGTTTCTTATACAGGGTTGATCAATGGAGAATCTCATGAGCATTTCACTCCGTAAAAGGGAATTAGGTATGAAGATCCATTAATTCCTTTCTTATTCATCATTTGTGCTGAACATGATAAATTCGAGTTTATTGTGCTTCTAATTTAAAACTAAACTAGATCTCGATCTGCGCAACCGCGCAGTTTTTGTTTTCATTTATTTTTATATAAATATTTTGTTTCAATTCTAAATTGGTATATATTATAATATATATGTGTCTATCAATTTTAAAACATAATAAGTTTACGGTATATTTTTCTCAATGAATAGATTGTTTCAAACTTTCACATGTATTTGTATCTTCTTCTATATATATATTTTCAGATTATTATTTCATTATTAAAATCGTAACTATATATATAAAGATTAGTAAAATATTTTTTATTGTGATATTCAAAGATATTGTAACATTTCACAAATTTAGAATTTTTTTTAAAAAATTAAACTTTTCGCTTCATAGATTTATATTATCGAGTAAATAATTAAACACTTAATTTTTGTTTAATTTTTAAAATAAACTATATAGTTTAAAATTTGTTTTCATTGGTTTAAGGTAGTAAAGATTAATCATTGATAGATAATATAATTTTTGTTATTTAAAAAATATCTTTATAATTTTAAAAGTTAACATCGACAAATATTTAGATATTTAACATATGGAGGTATAGTATTACAACATTAAATTATATCTATTTAATTTATAATATCTATAAATCCAATACATCATCTATTGTTTAAATTCAATTATTGATAGCCCAATAAAAATATCTGGTAGGCCCAAAATTTAAATGATAAGATTAGAGATTAAATGTAACATGACTTTTTAGGAATATGTCCATTAGGTCCATTTTTAAAAAAATCACACATGAATCAAAGTTGTGACTTCTGTTTTAATATATAAAATAGATTGGCTATAAACCTTTAGATATTTCTCATGTCTCAGTTAGACTCCCGATGTGAGAGCTTATATTCTCATAGTCTCCCTCGAGATGATGTTTCCTATAACTATTAATCTTGACAATATCCCAATCTAGGATTCAATTCAGTCAGACCGCATGAACATTCGGGCCAGGCCGGTTTAGGATTGATAGGGTATCTTTCCTTCTTTTAAAGGGCCCGATCGATTTCGGTTCAGTTGGGAAAGGTGTGTCGGACTCTGATACCATGCTTAATTCAGACTTATCATGAACTTCCTACTTAAAACCAATTGCGATAAGTGAACTTACTCTAACTTTTCATATATTACTCACTAGGTGACTTTCCCGTTCTTAAGCACAAATATAAATATTTACAAAATAGTCAAATTATAATTAATTAATCTATAGTTTCCACTTTTTGATAAATTTTAAATTATTTTATGATCTATATGTATGAAAAATAATTAAACAAAAATGAGGGAAACCATTAGAGATGGTCTTGGTAATCAGTTCAACACCCAGCCCTTCTAACCAGTTTGAGCTATAAGTGGCTTCAAACCATTATTATAATTTAATAATTTATAAACCATTTGTAATTAGTATATTTATTAATTTTAAACGGTGGTTTATACTATTAGTCAAACGGCTAATTATAAGAAACTTAGGTACAACCGGTACCACTGCTAGTGCTCTTAGAGTATGATTAACCAGGAGTTCTTAGAATGAGGTTTTTAATGGAAGTTTTTTTTTTTTTGTGTAAGGCAGCAAATAATTGTTTTTAACGGAAGTTAAAAAACTGTTTCTTAACTTTTAACTAAAAAAGCTAAGAACCGGTTCTTAAAGTTTTTATTTAAAAGTTAAGAAATAATTTTTTAACTTCCGTTAAAAACTCCAATCTAAGAATTTTGGGTTAATCATGGTCTTATTATGTCTAGTTGTTGTGAAATTTATATGTCAGTCAAGGAGAATTCCCGTTCACTTTTACTGTAAAGTATAATACACTCACGTGCATGAAAGATGTATACATTTATTGACCAAGACATTCAACGCTTCTCAGGGCATTAATGGACAACGCGGGATCTAAGCAAAGACTCGCACGATATACATATATGATCGGATACATAATCTTTGACGGATCTTAATTAGTTTATTAATCAAAAATACTCGATCCGTACTGCTTCACGAATAGGTTACAAATATATCTATTCACCGCCAAAATATTTGATATGAACACTGCATACGTCAAACTTGTAAAGTCATTAATTATGTAAATGTGAAAACTGGAAAGGGACGTGGTCGTAGCGCCGCACCATGAATCTTTCAGAGTTGATCACAGGCGCGTCAGTGAGGACCTCACAGATACGCGTGGAAGGGGTGAAACGGATCACGAACTGATGCTCCGTGATCTTGTACGTGGAAGCGCACCTTGCAACTTCAAAACGATCCACTTTTACTATAGAACCGGACTTCAGATCAGGACGGTCGTGACTCGCTCGATTAGCGGGAATGAACCCGTGAATAACCGAGTCCTGCAAGGAAATTTAAAAATCAAAATATTAGAACTTTTTAATCAAAAAAAAAAACGTAAAGCTAGCAGATCTATAATACAAAAGTCAGTACCAGTTCATCGAGGAATCGAAATATTAGAACATTTTAATAAAAAAAAAACGGAAAGCTAGAAGATCTATAATACAAAAGTCAGTACCAGTTCATCGAGGAGGAGAATCGTGATCCCCATGAACTCTCCATTCTTCTTGATGTTACGGGAATCCCAGAAGCGAATGAGACGACCAACAACGAACTGAGAAGTTCTTCCGAGGCGGAGAGAGTTGAAAGTGGAGTGGGCGACGACGGCGTTAGCGACTGGAGAAACTGCAGAAGTCATTTTCGGAGCGGGCGTTACAGAGCTAAGCAGGGAGAAAAAGTAGAAAGAAAAGTTAAGAGCAACCGAGAGCTAACCTTAGAAGCCCCTATATAATGGAGACTGGAGAAGCGTTAGAAGAAGCCAAATCGTATCAGCGGCGGTGTAAGTGTGCGTCAATGAGATGAGTGACGGAACTCGTATCGTCAGATGAGGAAGCGTCTCTGTGTCGAAGAACAATCTGGAAGTAAAATGAAACCCTAGGAGTCGCGAAAGAAGTCAGAGACGGCCCAACCAATAACAACTGAAAATCCTGATAAAAACAAAACAGACCACGAGAAAAATAAAACACGTGAGGCCCACTGTCCGAAAACCCACTCGTCAGCGTAAAAAAAAAATAAAAAACGTGGGACCTATTGTCGACATGTCGCCTCATGGGAGAGAAACTCTCCTATTATATAATAGATTATGATTATGAAACGCGTTATTGGCTAATCGTATAGTGCTCAAAAATACAATAGGTACAAGTTAAAGTCAAATATCCTAAGTCCACTACGGCTTTTGATTGGTTGATCGAACGGAAAAAATAAACAAAATTTCATTCGAGAAATTAAATACAAGATAAAAAATATGAACTTTTGTTTATTTTTCATCAAAATTAGAGAGGAAAACCAAGTTGCTTTGGTCTAGTGGTATAGGAGCTCCAGCTGGAGTGCTCGTCCCTGGGTTCGAGTCTTGGCCATTGCGAAATTTACATGTGGGCTGCAGCACCCGAGACCGAAGAACGTTACACGGTGAGCCACATGATGACGCCTTGGCAGCGTCCATGCTCACTTCGGTCTCTAGTCTGGACCATCTCGGTTGGGCCAGGATACTCGGTTAGCAAACAAAAAATTAGAGAGAAAACTTTTTTTCATAAATTCTTTTGTCCATAAAAGTAGTTTAGAAGAATAGAGTGAGATCCCCTTGTTAATAATTTAAAGAAAAATTTAGTTTGATAGGTATAAAATTGAGAGACAAATAATTTACCACAACTTTTTGGGAAAAAATATTTTTTTTTTGGTAAATGTTAAATGACAAAAGCATCTTAGCTGTAACATTATGTGAAAAACAAATTGAACTCTTTTAGAGAACCGAAATTCTCATATCAAAATATGTACTAACAAAAGGTGATTAATGTGATTCTCATAAAATAATTTCTTTATGAGAATGTAAATAATTTCTTTCAAGGAAATTGAATCCGAACGTACCACTGGTTCGTGGGATATGATGTTTATAGTGGTAACAAAGGTTTGGAATAAAAAGTTATATGGGATCATTTAGTTTCTGATTTCAATCCACAGACCGAAACCCTATACCAAACTCTGTAATTTGTATAGTCGATTATATAGGGTAGTATATACACCGAAGAAGATTAATGTACCAGTTGACACTTTGTTTTTAACCTTTTACAGTTTCGCTGGTACGTAAAAATTATCTTTTTTTTTTGGATAAAAAATACGTAAAAATTATTGGGAGATGAATTTGTGTAGAATTTGTGAATTTTGAGAATTGATAGATTTAAAAAAGTTACTTGGATTGTGAAAATTTATATACATTGAATTATGAAATTCGATCATAACTTTTCTTAAATTGATATAGATTTTCATGAATTTGTATTACATCTTTTCTATCATTTTTTGTAAAATAAATATAGAAATCATATAGCGTGATTATTTATTTTTTTGTTTTCAAATTAAAAAGAAAATAATACTGATACATACAAAATTGAACAATTTTCTTAAATAGAAATTTTATAAGATTTTGTCACAAAAAAACATTTAAAAAAGAAAATAACCGAAAGAAGTTTCATTAAAAATATAAAAGACTATTTTACCCTTACAGTATAAATGTATATATAAAAAAGTTGTTTTTATATTTTTTTTTTTCAAATTCGAACATTTTTATAATATTTCTATTTTATAAAAAAATATTTTTTTCAAATTTTCTTTTGAAATTCGAAAATGTTTTTTGAAACTATTTAAAAAAATATATATTTTAAAATTGCTAAGATTTGTAAATGTAATTATTATTATTTATATTTAAAATATAATTTTAAAAAAAATAATTATATATTCAAAAATGTAAAAGTATATAAATGTAATGAATTATAGTTTTGAACATATAATTTCGATTTAAGGTGCAATAAATATTTGGTAAGAATAATTATTTTGTTTTCTAGTATATTTATCACAAGGATTTTGAAAATCACATGGATACATATGATATTTTTAAAGTTGAGTCTTATGAGTAAAAATGAATAGAATTCATCTCCCAATAACACTATATTTAGTTAGAATTAGAGAATCAATAATAACTAAACTTTTTGAATAACAAGAGATTTGAATGGATTTTGAAATTTTTTAAACCAATAATAATGAATTCTACTAAGATTTTTGAAATCCATGAACCAATAACAATGGATTCTTAAAATTCACAAACTCTACACAAATTCATCTCCCAATAACCCTTTTAGACGGAGAAATTATATTTTCAATTAGGTTTGGATAAGATAGTGTGACTAGGAGTTAGTTATTTGCAAGCTTTGACATTGAATAATTGTTATTTTCTCGACAGACATTCAATAATTAATTAATCTACAAAACAAAACTAATTAAAATACTTAAGTAGTGAGTACTATTGAACCAACAAGCTATCAAGGATCGAACTCTCACCTCTATATAAATATACACACACAACCTATCAAAAATATATCCAAACTTTCCAAAAGTAAACAGAAACAAACAAATATGGAAAACATGCTCGTGCTCTGTCTGCTACTGCTCTCAGTTTCAGTTGCAACTTCACAGTCCGTGATTGATTCGGCCACTTTCCTCCGATGTATCGTACGACAGGGATTGAACCCACCGGATCAAACCTCTGAAGTAACCTACATCCCAACAAACTCCTCTTTCACCACCGTCCTCCGCCGCCGCATACCCAACCTCCGTTTCGACAAACCCACCAGCCCAAAACCCCTCGCCGTCGTCACCGTAAAAAATTGGTCGCAAATCGGAACGGCGCTAGCATGCTCTCGCGAGCTCTCTGTCCAGGTCAGAATCCGAAGCGGAGGCCACGATTTCGAAGGTCTGTCTTACACCTCCACAGTCCCGTTTTTCGTCATCGACATGTTCAATTTCAGATCGATCGACGTCAACCTCACAGAGGGGACAGCTTGGGTAGATTCCGGCGCCACCATCGGAGAGCTTTACTACCGTATCGCAGAGAAGACCAATGTCTTTGGATTTCCAGCGGGTTTGACTCCGACGTTAGGCGTTGGTGGACATTTCAGCGGTGGAGGGTACGGAACTATGATGAGAAAGTACGGCTTGTCCGTGGACAATGTTATCGGATCCGGAATCATTGATTCAAATGGGAATATCTATACCGATCGAGTTTCAATGGGAGAAGATCTTTTCTGGGCGATTCGAGGAGGTGGAGCGGCGAGCTTCGGCATAGTGCTGGGATACAGAATCCGACTGGTCCCGGTGCCGGAGAGAGTTACGGTGTTCACGGTCGGCAAAACCGTCGGAGAAGGAGCTTTTGATCTTATAATGAAGTGGCAGAGTTTCGCTCCCAGTACAGATCGGAACATGTTCGTGAAGCTGTCGTTGACTATAGTCAACGGTACGAAGCCTGGTGAGAAGACGGTTTTAGCCTCCTTCATTGGGATGTATTTAGGTGGGTCGAGTAAGACGTTGAACGTGATGAACCGGGATTTCCCGGAACTAAAGCTGAAGAGAATCGATTGTACGGAAATGAGATGGATCGATTCGGTTCTATTCTGGGCCGGTTATCCGATCGGTACACCAACTTCCGTACTGTTGGACACGACAGTTGCGAACAAGTTGTTCATGAAACGTAAATCAGACTACGTGAAGCAGCCGATTTCGAGAACCGGTCTCGATCTGATACTCAAGAAATTGGTGCAAGTTGAAAAGGTTGAAATGAATTGGAATCCCTACGGAGGAAGAATGGGTGAGATCACGAGTTCGAGGACTCCATTCCCACATAGAGCAGGAAACTTGTTCAACATTGAGTATCTTATAGACTGGTCGGAAGCTGGAGATGCGGTGGAGAAGGATTACTTGTCACGTGCACGTGAGATGCATGGGTTCATGACCCCATACGTGTCTAGTAATCCGAGGGAAGCGTATCTTAATTACCGTGATCTTGACATAGGGTCAGGTGGTAATTCAACCACTTACGAAGGAGGTAAAGTCTATGGAGCTAAATATTTCAAAGACAACTTCGAGAGGTTAGTGAATATTAAATCCATCTATGATGAGATAAACTTTTGGAGGAACGAACAAAGTATTCCGGTTCGGAAATAATTACTACATGATCACAGAAGTGTTATGATTTGTGACATGCATGTATTAAGTTTTTCAGAAAATAAAGCAAGAAATATGTATTAAGATTCTGTTCAATAAAATGTTGTGAAATGTACTGAGATCTTTGGTTGGAGGATATAGGCATGTGCATTTTCTTTCTTTCTTTTATATCATAACGTACATGGCCAGAGCGAGATAGTTCTATGATTCTATCATATAATATAAGATATGAATTGTCATATGGAAGTATATAAGGTGTGCTCAATCCAATTAATCCGAACCAACCAAACCAAAAAAGTAATATGATTTCATTTCGAGTATTCTAACCAACAGAGTTTTTTAAAGTCATCAAGTTCGGATTGGGGACGGATAATACCCGAGCAATCCATATAACGTGATAACATGTACATATATCATATATATATTTACTTAAGTTATAATATTTATTTTAGTTTGCTGTAAAACTGAATCTCAATAAAGTGACAGTTTTTTTTCTTTTATTTGTTTATAATAACACAAATTTGTTTAAATATATAATTTTACTTTGGTGACTATTCTTCTTACCACAAAATCTGATCGGAAACAATGAACACATCCCATATTGAATAGAAAGTTCACATTCTTATTAGCACCTACAACTTTTGTGTATTTTTTGGGTCAAATCTTTTGTGTATTTCATGCACACTTTTTTTTTGTTTACAAATTTGATAGCATTATGACTTGTGGGATTTGGATAATTTATTCTTAAGGGTGTTGAATCTAGTAAACCGAACCAATTAAAACTGAACCAAAATAAAGAAAATAGAATTTAGATTTGGTAATATCGTATAAATCGAATGTATGTTATTTTTAAGAAACCACGTTATATTGATATAGTTTGGTATATACACACCAATTAATTAAAATATAGTAGAATAGATACATGTAAATTCTACAATATAACTGAAAACATATATACATAGTTTATTTTACTTATATGATTTTGATATTTAAGACGTTAATTTGAATAATTTGTTAATTTAATAAATAAAGGCTTATACTGACATACATTTGTGATAAAATTTATTTATGTAATAATATTATGATATTATTAAATTTAGTTATTTTTATTTATGAAGATTATAATATTCATTTTATTTAACTGTTTTTATAGCTAAATAAATACAATTATAGTTTTTGGGTATACAACCAAATAAACCAAAAATCAACAGTATATAAACAAAATTAAGGCAAATTAGATATAGTTTTAATGCAGTAGCTGATTTTTATAGACAAAAAAACCAAAAATTTGAATAACCAAACTAAAACAGGACCAAAATCTGGATTGAACGGCCTTAAATTATTCTTGATATCCTACCATTTTTATCTTAAAAAAAATCTCCATTTAGGTTTCTTATGTATTTCTAAACATAGCTATTTTCAGGAATTGCGGACAACCACGGATCACAATTGATACCCTTGCCAATTACCCTACATTTTGGTTGGCAGGATATATATTACATAAATTATAATTGACTTCGACGTAATTACATAATGAAAGTTGGCAACGTTTGACCAAGAAATATTCAAAGTAACCGCACTTTCGCACAAGGCCAAAAATTTCGTCATTTTTTTTTGGTTTGGCAAAAGCCACAATTTTTTTATATTTATCCAAATTTTAGACACTCAAAAGTGGTCAAAATAATTAAAAGTAAGAGAGATGAATAAAACGTATCTTATCTTTCTTCTCTTCTTTGCTGCATCGTATTCATCACCGGGCGCTGCAGCAGATCCCGCGAATGTCTACGAAGACTTTGTCCGATGTTTCAAAAACAAGACGAACATCTCCGACGAGGATCTAACCGACGTCGTTTTGCCCCGTACCAGCGTTTCCTTCACCCCCGTTCTACGCGCATACATCAGAAATGCTCGTTTCAACACATCATCAACGCCGAAACCGTCCGTCATCGTGCTGCCACGTGTTGATTCCCACGTTCAAGCCGCCGTGATCTGCACCAAAACGCTGAATCTCCAGCTCAAGATCCGGAGCGGAGGCCACGACTACGACGGTCTCTCTTACGTCTCCGCCGTAACGTTCATCGTCCTCGATCTCTCTAACTTCCGAAACATCACCGTCGATATGAAAGACGACGGAGGATCCGCTTGGGTTCAAACCGGAGCCACGCTCGGCGAGCTTTTCTACCGGATCTGGGAGAAGAGCGAGGTGCACGCTTTCCCTGCCGGAATATGTCCTACCGTCGGCGTCGGAGGACACGTAAGCGGCGGCGGATACGGACACATGATTCGAAAGTTCGGGCTCACGATAGATTACGTCGTGGACGCTACCATCGTCGACGTCAGCGGCCGAGTTCTTGATCGGAAATCGATGGGGGAGGATCTCTTCTGGGCGATACGAGGCGGAGGAGCCGGAAGCTTCGGCGTCGTTTTGGCTTTTAAGGTGAAACTCGTGGAGGTTCCCAAAACCGTCACCGTCTTCAGGATAGATAAAACGACGGACCAAAATGCCCTCGACATGGTCTATAAATGGCAGTTCGTGGCTCCAAGAACCGACCCGGGTCTGTTCATAAGAGTTTTGTTAGCCTCTCCGACCAAGAACAAGACGCAGACGGTGAACGCTAAGGTAAGAGCTTTGTATCTGGGAAACGCCAGCGACGTCGTTTCAATGATGGCGAAGGAGTTCCCTGAGCTGGGTCTGAAGATAGATGATTGTAAGGAGATGACGTGGATCCAATCACTCTTGTGGTGGATGAACTACAAAGACGTGGAGAAAGTAAAACCGGGAGTTTTACTTGAAAGAGATCCGGGCTCCGCTAAATTTGTCAAGAGGAAATCGGATTACGTGGAGAAGGAGATAACCAAACCCGAACTAAACCGGTTGATTCAGCAATTGGAGACGTTAGACAGAACCGGTTTGGTTTTGAATCCATACGGAGGGAATCTAAACGCGACCGCAACCAACGAAACGGCATTTCCACATAGGCACAAACTATACAAAATCCAACATTCGTCGACATGGTCAGATCCTAGACCAGAAGCGGACAGGCTTTACGTTGGTAGTTTAAGAACGACCTATAGAATCATGACTCCGTTTGTGTCGAAAAACCCTAGGAGCTCGTATTTAAACTATAGGGATGTCGATATCGGGGTTAACGACCATGGAAAGGATAGTTATCGAAAGGGAGAAATCTATGGGAGGAAGTATTTCGGAGAGAACTTTGATCGGTTGGTTCGGGTGAAAACCGCTGTAGATCCGGAGAATTTCTTTAGGAATGAGCAGAGTATACCAACCTTACCTCATAAGAGAAGGTAGACAACTTTAGTTCATGTGACCATTGTTACTTTTCGTTTATGTTTCTTCATGAAACTTGGAATAAATTTTGTCTTCTAACCATATTCCACGTTTTGAACGTTAGTTGTGTATCGAACCTTGGATACTCAACGTACGATCAAGTTCATAGCAAACTTCATAAACGGTCCAAAACAAGAAAAAACGTTAGTCAATACAATAATAACATAATGCGTCTCTCTATGCATTCGGAAACAAAGCACTTTTGGCTTCAATTAAACAGATAATAATTAACTCCAAGATTAAGGTTTCTAGGTTTAGAGAGTTTGTCCACTTATCCACCTCTCGAACAAGATGAAGCTCTCCACTGGTCTATACTCTGGCGTGTGCCCGCCACCCTATATAAACCAAACCCATCAACGTAACCAATCAAGATATCTGATATAGAATATAAAAGCTTTGCATTTGTGTTAATGAAAATTTGGGATCAAAGAGTTACTTTCTTTTTTTTGATTAAATTTTATATTTATTAATCAAAGAATGAATGGGCAGTTACTTTCACAGTGGCATATGTCATCTTATTAGCATAAGTTTGGGTGTATCTGCAAATAAAAACGTTGACAAGCTCAAAACAAAACGAACTAAAAGAAATTAAGAAAAGAAAGAAAAAGTGATTGGTGTATATATATACCCAGCGACTTTATCTTGTATCATCCATGGCCTCCATTTCTCAATAATGGAAAAGTTTAGAGACCTTATCCACTCTTGAGTTCCAATGAAAGGGATTGTCATATCGTGATCACCACTTTTAACCATAGACATCGATGTTAGAAAAGTTTAAAAGCAAATTAATTTACATCAATGTCATAAAAATTTACAAACCAGTTAACTAATGAAGCAAGCATGTGAAGAAGTTGTTAAATATTTTTGTACCTGAGGATGAGAGATCGATAGCCTTTGACGCTGTTATTCATATGGTATGGTATGCTGCTTTGAATGTCTTGCTTGCAATTCAAGCTCCAGTTACATTGCTCCCATTTTCCTTTAGTCCCCTGCAATCATAGAGTTTGATCATCAGATTTAACCAAATGATCAATGATACTAAACAAGTTGTCATATATATATAACCTTCGCCACTGTAAGTGCACTGCGTACACTGTCGCTATTAGCCCAGTATTCGGATAGTGAATACCGATACATCTGGACAAAAACAACCTTGTTAAATACTCCTCTCCAGTGGTGTGTTAAGTGGTTAGGTTTTGATCCAAAGATACCAAGAAGCTTACATAGCAATCAGGAGATGTTTTGTCACAGTTTGATTGCAGAACATTTGCTTCATGTACTCTAGAGACAGACTGTAAATGAATCACAGAAAAATAAAAGTTAGTGGTTTACCATTGAGTCACATTTCGTGATCAACTAACTAAATTCCAGAATGTGTGTATACCTTCTTGTAGTCTTTAACGAGTTTCAAGCATTCCGTGTTAAGAGGATCCACATGAAAATAGTCTCCTCCACAGCTTCTCTTCATCGACTACAGAAGTAAGAGTTTGAATGGTTCTTCAAATACTTCACTGTGTTCACAAGAGAAGAATGAATCCTAAAGTTTGTAATTGGTACCTCAAAGAGTTCATCAGATATGAGTGCCATTCCATGAGCAAATGGAACGCGAGTGTTATTATCAAAATCAAAGTTTGTTATCGGGTTTCCGATCACATAGCCCTGTTGTTGGAAACCGTAGAGAGGAAGAAAACAAAATTTCAGTTCTTAATTCTTGATAATGTATATAAACTAAAGTAAGAATCAAGCAAACATTGATGAACCTGAAGATTTATTTGAGGTTTGCAACATATATAATTTCCTGTGATTAATTGGTAAAATAACTGAATCAAGAGTCAAAGAAAAGGGCTTGCATAAGGATTTTGAAGTGATACAAAAACAAACTTACCATTTGAGATTTCTTGAACGATGGCTGGAACCACCTTACCGGAATAAGAGTTTCCGGTTACATAAAAAGGATTGGAGAAATATTCAGGATGCTTGTCTAGCCACTGCACAACAGTCACCAACAACAATAACAAAATCTCTAAAAGTTTGTTTGTCTAGCCACTGCATAACAACAATAACAAAATCTCTAAAAGTTTGTTTATCTAGCCACTGCACAACAACAATAAGATGCTTTAACAGACCATTTGAATGTTCCCTTTACCCGACGAAGAAACTCATTGACCCGCTTAGCTGCTCTTGTGTCACTTGGTCTATCAGCAAATCCGTTTCTTGAGTAGGAGAAGCCAGTCCCAACAGGCTGGTCCAAATATATTATATTTGCAACCTGAAAAGAAGCAATCATTCTAAACTTCAAGATCAAGAAGTTATCATTCTGAATAATGTTTACATCATATAGCTGGGAACAAACTAATAAAACCAACAACATACTTTGTACATCCCATTAGTTACCTTAGTCCATGAATATGTAGTAGAGACCAAAGAAGGGATACTTCCATTGTAGGGCTCAACATTGAAAGCCAGAGGCCCTGATTTTTCCAGTCCACACAAGTCACTGAAAACACTGCAGAGACGAATAAGAATTGAGCTGAAAGATGATTGACTTACCATTCTCATAAAAAAGGCCAGTGAGAGAAGAGCAGCCAGGTCCTCCACTTAACCAGACAAGAAGAGGGTCTTCTTCAGGGTTCCTCTTAGATTTGATGAAGTAATAGAACATTTGATCTTCCTCTGCCTCACCGACACCAATGTAACTGAAATGAAGTTAACTCCAAAACTCAGAATAAACATTCATTAAACTGCTAATTAATTTTGGAGAATGAAACGGAACAAAACCCGGTTTCAAGCTCAAAAGGCAGAGGGCCCTCAAAGCCAGGAAGATATTTGATGACAGAGCTTGCATCAGCAAGCTGAATAATCAACACAATCAGAAGTTGTGGAAGCAGAAACTTGAGTACCCAAGCATCCATTTTTGTTTTGAGTGTTTTGAAAAAAGATCTTTATACTTGAAAACAGTATCGAGTTAATAAATTAACCGACCCACTGCCATATTTAAATCACTAATTTCAGGGTAGTCTCTCTGTAACCAACCGAGCAAGTCAGGGTCACATGAGAATGCATCTGGAAGGGACATATAGTCGCGTGTATGTTGCAGCCTGTTCAAGATAAATAAGTTTTTCAACTATTTGGCATTACCTAAGAAGTACCGTTGCTTTTGTTGAAACTTAAATAAGAAAATATAAAAGCTAAGTTATTAAAATTAGTTCAACCAATTATAAAAAATTGATATTATTTGATTGGTTACACTATATCTAATAAATGTAAAAGTTATCTAGATATTCGGAAACTACTTACATTTTGAAACAAAAAATTTTTCCTTAAACAACTTACAATAAGAAATGGACGGAGTATTATTATATAGTATATTCTTTTTGTTGCGGTGAAAAGTAACGTAAGAGAGAGAGTAATTCTTAAGTTTAACCCCTGTTCAAAAAAGCAGGCGCCTAGCCGCCTAGGCGGCGTCTAATCGCTACTCGGACTTTGTCCGCTGCGATTTTGACCAAATCGGTCAATAAAATCGGAAACTATTTAATCGGTCCAATAAGCCGACTAGGCGGCCCGTCAAACTGATTAATTGGCCCGATATCTTAACAATACATTTCATGTAGAGGACACAATATATAGAGATGCATTTCCCTTCCTTTTTCTTCTGTAACCGATGTGGGACTCTTGTATTTTAACATTATAATGCGAAAATAAATAAAATGCACAGATGGGACGTCAAAGCCAGGTTGCTCAGCGTGATAGCAGTGGTCTTGACCACTAGGAGACAACCGATCTTTGACATTTTACGCATATGCTTATAATAAAAGTACAAAAACTAATCTCTAATTAATTCCTTATTTGTTGTCTAGGCCTGTGTATATACATATATATTTTTAAAAATAGATTTTATTAAAGTTAATTATTGATATAAATTTGAGTATATATAAATTATCACATTATAATGTTATTTATGCTATATATTTAATTTTAATTATTAAATAAAATAAAAATATATTAAAAACTAGGCCCGCGTATATCCCGTTTAATCTCCGATTTTTCGGTAACTCGCTAGGCCTGAGGATGCCGTCCGACTAGCGCCTAGCGTAGTTTCGAACAGGGAGTTTAACGTATGAACACTATTGGCTTTTTTTGTTTGAAACTGAAAAACATTTATGCTGTCTACACTTCATTTATGAACACTATTGTTGACAAGAAAAAAAACGTATGAATATGAGATATCGAACGAAGTGCCATATTGGAATTTAAATAAAAGAGAGTTTAATATATAAAAAGATGTCGAATTCTGATTAGCAGAATTTTGTTTGAAGAAAACCAAAATTAAATTCATTCAGAGCCAGATTGGTGAAGATCTGCAAGAAAACCAAAATACCGTTCAACTAGGAAGTAGATTCTTCAAATCGGAAGAAGAAATCTATGGCAGAAACAAGTCAAAATCATGGAACCTGTGAAATTGGGTGGAATAAACATTCTCAAAGGAACAAGATGCTGTGGAGACGCATTCTCAAAGGAAGAAAAAAAACACACGAAATGAATGTGGTCCTTAGTTTGAGGGAGAATGTGAGATATCAAACAAAGTCCTCCATTGGAAATTAGACAAAAAAGAGTCTAATATATAAAGAGATGACTAACTCTAATTAGTAGGAGGCATATTGAGAAAGAAACTAAAAGTAAATCCATGCGGACTCGCCTAAGACCTAAAGTGGACAATATCATAATAATCAAACAATATAGAATTGGACATGGATTTAATAAATTTTAACAATGAACCCTATTTATAATAGAATAAATATTGATTTCTCATCCTTTTTTATTATGTAAAATGGTCTCAACATTCAGCATTTTTTTTTATCTTTTAACAATTTACATCATCTATTTTTTTTCACATCATTGAACACACATTTAACTTTTACGCAATACAATGGTTTATTTAATAAAATAATTACTTTTTTATGTATCCAAATTAAATAAAATTAATTCTAGTTATACAGAATTCAAAATAATAAATTTCAATATAACAAATAAAAATAAGTTATTTAACTAATACTAATAAGATTATTTATTCTATTATTTAATTTATAATAAGATTATTGGTTTTAAATGATTAGAAAGATATAAAAATATCAAAAAATTTTAGAAAGCAACATGTATCATCAATGTCCCATATTTTTGAGTATTCAACTCCTTTTAATTCACATATGCATTTTTTTTTAATTCATACTCCCTCCGGATACGAATGTATGATGTTCTATCTTTTTATTTTGTATACAAATGTATGATATTTTGAGATATAATTAATGTATTTATTTTTAAAATTTAAACATAAATTAAAAAGTAAAATTATGAGTGGTGAAACTTTATTGATATAACCAAAAAGTAACAATTAAAATAGTGTATTTATTGTTTCTTAATATGTGTGTAAAACCTTAAACATCATACATTTAAATCCAGAGGGAGTACTATTTACCAACTAACGTTTACAATGGTTAAACTGCTGAATAAAAAAAATTAACTACTCCATTTTGTATGTAGTGTCAAAGAGCATCTTCATCGGTGAAAATCTAAAAGTGAGTATCTAAAGTGATAAATATTGCTTTTTAAATAAAACATAACTAGTTTAAGACCCGTGCAATTGCGCGGGATGAATGTTATATATAAAACTTATTTTTTATCTATTATTATTTATTTGTATTCATTTACGTATAATGTATATAATTAAATTAAAATAAATACATAAATCAAAACAATACATGTTGTTTATTTACGATATATTTTTGGTAAATAAATAAAAAAAAATCAATTTATTTATTTTCTATGGTATATAACTAAATTTCAATGACATTAACATAGATATATAGTATATTTTAATATAAATATTTATTATTGAGAATTCATACTCGTGTGATAAACATAAAAATTCTAATGTGCGATTTTTTTAATGCAAATTTCAAAATTAAAATATTAAGGTTTCAATACTTTTTCAATAAAAAAATTAGAAATTATCATATTTAAATATTTTTCTATGTTATATCGTTTAATTTTAAACTATATATTAATATATAATATGAATGTCTAGTAAATAAGACTTCATATTCATACGATTTATGATAATTTGTATCTTGTTATTACCAAAAAAAGTTAAACCATTGATCATAAAATTTTAGCGTGAGACATTTAACGTTTTTATAATTTATAGTCATTTTAAAAATTCAAAATATAACATATAAAAAATTATTTTTTTATTATATGATTAATGTGGTTGTTTAATATCTTTTAATAGTATAAAATTAAACAAAAAGAGTTAAGATACAAACATTATTATCAAATATTTATTATTCATAATCATTGATTGTCATATATAAGTTAATCATATTAGGCAATTCTGTAGCTTTTATTTAAGGAAAATGCGAGAATATTCTTTTGTATACTATTTATCAATTTAATAGTTAGTTTAATAAAAAGTATAATATAAGTTAAGATGAACCAACCTATTTTTCTAAGAATTCTGAGTTTCATTCTCATGGTGACACGTGAATACAAAACAATGTTGTAATGTTTCTCAAATAATACATAAATGATTATCTAACTAAAATTTAACAGTCATGTTAAATCTAGACCAATTACACACAAGCATATGTCACCATAATATATTAACGGTTCCTAAAAACTTGTTAGTTTAGAAACTTTTACCTCTCTCACCTATTTAACTTTCTTTTTCATTTTCTTTAATTAATACTCCATCCGTTTTATAATATAAGTAGTTTTGGATAAAAGCACGAAGATTAAGAAAATTATTATGTTTTTAAAAAGTATTTTATAATAAATAGGTTAGATATAATTTAATCAATAAAAAATAAGTCTATTTAATTTGATTGGTCACACTATATTCAATAAATGTAAAAGTTACCTAGAAATACGAAAACTAGTTACATTTTGAAACAAAAACATTTTTCTAAAACTAGTAACAAAATATCTACTGTTGGGAAGCTCTCGTGTTGATTTTCGGTTAATAAAAATCAATAAAATAAGGTAAGTGAAGAGAGAGAGAGTGCACAGATGGAGGAAAGAGACAAAAAAACGTTTCTTTAAAAGGTACTTTCTCAGGGAGAGAAGAGACTGCATTAAAGTTGTCATATACTCGATGGTTTAAACGTTTTTTACGTACTTTATAATTCAATTATTATTTTATTTTTTCTTATGAGAAACTTTTACGATTCTCACCACTAAAGATGCTCTAAGACCATTCAATGAAGTGTTGGATTCAACAACGAGGGTGTTTGAAATTCGGAAAACATCACTATACCAAAAAAATAAAAGCGAATGACCGATTAGCTACTCTAAAACGTTATACCTCGGGTTTAATCTTCTCCTTCTCTCTGTTGATAAAAAAAAAAAATGTTCTCCTTCTCTCTAGATGAGATAATTTTATTGGCAAGGTAAAGCTTAAGCATCACTGTATGAGTTTTAAATGAACATTTTACTTTAATAGTTAGAAATAAAAGGTACATTTTTATACAAGTTGAGAAGACCCACTCGTCTTAATTTAAAGTTTTAAAAATGTGATCATATTTAATTTGAGTTGAAGTTTAAAGTGGATCATATGTTGGTTTCAGTTTTCTTCATTTACTCCATAATACCATATGCTAGAAAACGGAAAACCAAATCAAAGTGAACCACACCTGGACATGAAACCGAACACTGATCAAATAACAAAAAAGTAAAAAAACATTCAGTAGTAATGTACATATAACACACTACTCACTCTTATAGAACAAACATTTCAGTAGAATCCAAAATGAGCAAAAAGGACAAGTTATAGAACAAATATCATGAAAACCAAATTTTATACAGAAGTCCCACATGGTGTATAAGATTGGTTCAGTTCCTGTCTGTACCGTGCAAAGCAAGGAGAAGAGCAATCCAGATGAAGACAAACTTTGTAATGGGAACTTCCAGCTTCGAGTTTCCATTAAGAAATGGAACGTTGCTTCCGGAGAGACTGTTTTGGTTGATTCGATTCCCAAATGGCTGGTTGAGAGCAGAATTAGAAGATGAAGAAGAAATTGGTTGGTTAAATCCAGTTGATGATGGCTGATTAAACCCGGTTAAAGGCTGGTTTAAAGAAGAAGAAGATGGTTGACCAAGAATCGGTTGGTTGAGTCCAGTTGATGATGGCTGATTAAATCCGGTTAAAGGCTGGTTTACAGAAGAAGCAGAAGATGGTTGACCAAGAATTGGTTGGTTCTGGTTCTCAGCTGGAAAACCTAGTGGCTTTGTTGGTGAATTGGTGACTTCTCCTGTTGGTTCTAGTGGTGCGGCCAATTGGGTTTGTGGAGCAGTCTCTGAAGATGATGTAACCAAAAGGCAGAGAAGAATGATTGTGATCATCCTCTTTTGGATTTTGGCGAATTTCATGTTTATTTTTTTTTAGTTATTTTCAAGTGCATTCTCCGGTTTACTAAGTATCATATCTTATAGACATACCAAAGTGGAGTAGTTAGCTTCTTTAATTAAGGTTGTCTGAGGAGTTGATGGAAACAAAGAAAACAGTTGACCTGAAACATAAATCCAACTAAACCAACCACAGTGTGTGTATTTGTTCTGTTTCAACTATTACATTACTGTTGTATGATTGTATCCTTATGCTGTGTGCTTTGTACAAAAATGATAAGAATATATAAATACAGAAGATTGTATCAAAAACCGGTTTTCTCAAACCGCTTGTCGGAAAGCGAAATTCAAACCATCAAGGACATCCAAATCACTAGAAGAGTTTTTACCTGAAATATTGACTTTTGGAGAGTTACCTGTACTTCTGCTCAGCGCCCAGATCTTGATTCCTTTCTTGTTCTTGTTCTTCTTCTTCAGGCAGACGAACTCTTGACTCTTACTTAGATTAGGTCCAAATCTTGTGCTTTGTACACTGTCCAACAGCATCCTGTCTTCTAGAGAGAGTTGTTTTTTATAGGTGAAGTCAGGGGAGAGAGATAGTTGCGTATTAGAGATGGTTATGTTGTTGGGCTGAGAGCCATGGTTGGTTTCTGGAAGCTTAACGCCGTGAACTCGTTTCTTTGATGACTTTATTAGTCTATGAAGCCATACGACGAGTTCAAGTACGTATGAATCAACTTTTAGTTTATCCGCGTGGTGAAGTGTCTGAAGCCGTGTTGGGTTCCCGTTGTTCTCGCTTTTACTCTTCCCAAACTCTATTCTGTTTTGCATAATATGGAGTTTTCAAGATTCAGAATTCTAGTTGAGAGGAAAAAAGAGAGAGAGAGAGAGGCGGGCTTATACTTTGAATTTGCCCACTCGCCTACCCATCCAAAGCCTTGATGCGCCCTGCAGAAATCGATTCAAGATATGACAAAAGGAGGAACATGTTGAACCAAGAATGGTAGTGAAGGAAAGCTTACTTGGTGGTGTTTGTGGCGAATGGGACAAGCCATTTAAGCGACTTCTCCATTTCAGCTTTGATCTCAGATACTGAAAGCTGCAGAAGAAACTCACAAGTTAGGGAACAAGGAAGAAACAGAACCAAACAATGCATAAATAGTGACTACAGAATAAGAAACAGAGATCTTCTTGGGACAAACCTCTTCCTCAGGATCAAGACTCTGTAGCCGAGGACGAAGAGCTGTCTTGACATAAACAGGTAATGCATTGTACAGTGTGTCCCTTACATTAGAAGGAAGTGATGAAGGTCGGGACGCCTAGAATTTTCAAAAGATCAGTTTCAACCTAGAGAAATACAAATCCCTTCTTAATATCATAACAAGACTGCATGAGAAGATGGAAGCTTACAATACTATCAATTTGCTGGATAAGATTAGCATAGTGCAACGAAAGACCGGCTTCACCTAACCGTTCTCTTCCCTGCTTCCCTTCATTGGCTTTTAGACCTATTGTTGGTTCAGAGTCTTTAATCCACGATTTAACAGAAGTAGGGTCGTCATCAGAGGACCATAAGTAGAAAGAATTATTACCGTTGTTGCCAAAAACTTCCACAATCGATTGACGAATATAGCAAACCACATCCACAAGCTTCTCGATTATCTGCAACCGAAGAAGGTGTTATTATAATAACTGGAATATATATATATATATATATATATATAAACATATATAACACACACTAAGACACAGCAATTCAATAATCACTTGCCTCTCCCAGATTCCGGGACCAGAGCGACTTCTTCTTCAAGCTCCGCACGAGTTTCCTCTGTTGTTTCAGTTCATTTTGTAAGATGACGATACTCTCTCCTACATGTATGAAAAGAAAATGGAAGTGGGAGTCCTAGAAAGAGTGTAGAGCTGATCGAATAAATAGCGAGCGTGGAGACCAACCTCTCCTAGAAAGGTTTAAAGACTCCACTTCTGCGAGCTTTCTCCTGTAATCTTGTTCAAACCTATCCAAAGCTTGCCACTCGTGATATAATTCCTGACAGTTCAATGCAACTTTCAACATGAGAATGAGTCATGTAAGAATTTATTTGCAAGTGAAGGGAAAAAAAAAGAACAAAACATACAGAAGTGAATCGGGCAAGAGTGACGAGCTCGTGCATCGCTGTCTCTGCCTCATCTTTGAGCACTATATGCTCCGAGTTCTCTGTGTCAAGCCTGAAACGTTATAGAGCCGGATACAATGAAAATCCAACTTGCATGCAAGTGACTAAAACACATTGTACAAACATTTGCTCGACGAAGAGTTACTTGTTAAAATATCTATCAAGATTGTGCCACTGTAGGTCTTTGCACATATTGCCAAACCTTATAACCTCTCCAGAGAAAAGATCAAGTTCCTCCCTGCAAAAGAGAAATATGAAATAAATAAAGAAAAAAAAAATAAACAAATGCAGATAAAATAGAAAAAAAAACAAGCAAACCTTTTGTCAGAAGCAGCAAGAATTTGCAACTCTATGGTGTCAGTAGAAACCAACTTCTTAACACCCTTGGAACGCAACATATCCTTTTTCATAAGCTTGAGACTCTCTTCAGAGAGGGATTGCAGCAAGGCAGCACCTTTAGCTATCGTGTTGGCCACTTCGAATGCCAATATAGTGACTTTGCGACCACGAGACGACGATAGAACACCCGAGTGAAACCCGTTGACCGGGTTCATACCAGACATGCTGCTCCCTAACGTGTCTATTACTCCAACCGCCTTCTCTAGCCCCATAACCCCTGCCCTTCCCAGAAACGAGTTCCTCTGCATAAACTGAGGTAAACAAATAAAAAGAAAAATATTTCATATGATCATGTTCCCAATAAAACAGTATTATGATTCATATTACATATTAACAAACATAAGAACCTTGGTAGAGTCTGATCTTAACGGAGGCACGGGCCCGAGTTCACCGGAAAAGTTGACGTGATTCTCATTAGGCTTGGAGCTTTTCCTACCGTAATGGTCAGAATAATACGGATCAGAGGTCTTTCTTCTTGTCATGGACTTGAGCTTCCCAGAGAAACCTCTTGACTTATCATCATCAACGGTGGATCTCAGCTTCTTATCATGATCATGACTCAGCTTCTTATCATCATGGTCATGATCATCATCTTTGAAACCAGATGAACAAACAGTTCCCATTTGTCTTCTGCAACAAGTAATCAAATCTCTCGGGCAGAAAACAAGAGCTTTATGAAAAAAAAAACGAAATCAAGAATATAGACCAAATAAGACGCACAAAATAAAAGATCAAAGACTTCAAGGATTGCAACTATGGTGGGGACAAGAAGGAAGACTTGGTGAATAAGAGACGGAGAAAAGGTCAGAACAGAGGAAGAAGAGTTTAGTTAAATATAATTAGCCTTCTCACAAAGGGGAAGCAGCGTGGAATCAATGGCTCCATTTGTTTTGTTGACTTATCATCTTCTTCTTCTAGACAAGTCAGAGAGACGACTATTCTTATTTTTCTCATTTTAATTTAAAAATACGAAACGAAGAGACGACTAGAGTCGGCGGATGAGACCTCGCCGGCCTTGTACATGATCATTGACGTGCTCAACTTAACATTTTCACCTCTCTCTTTTTTTCGAATAGAATATAATCCAATATTATTCAAGCATAGTCAAAACTTAGTTAATAAACGGCAGTGAAAGTACAAAGAGGGAGAAGATATGATTACTCTCCGATACGCCGCGATCGGAAGGATACGGATTCCGAAAACTCGGGGAGTATGCGGTATGATTGAAGTTTTGATATCGAGAGCGATGGTTCTCTTTCGCTTTCATTGGACTGAATTGTTTGATCTCTGTTTATTTTCTTGAGGAAGAAGATGAACTCACGAAGACGAGCGTTAGGAAGAGGGTGAAATGTGAAAGACTGTGTGTAGGAGAGGTGAAATGATACGGCCCAAATTTATGAATTTGGGCCGTTATTAGGCCTATCAGTTAGAGCCAATATTTGTGAGGGTTCTAGATTAAAATTGTCAATATGTATAGTTTCACACAAAACAATATTTTTATGTCTTTCTGCAATTCAGAGAGTTTTTTTACGCTGCTTAGAGACACTTTCTCACTTTTCAATTATACTATAGGACAATTAATCATTGAGACACACTTTCTCATGTCAAAAAGATTCTTATGACCCTATACTTTATGCTTTCTTTCATTGGCTTTATGTTTTTAATATAAAAGATGTTTTCTTCTCATCGCATGAATTTTTCCCCTCTTCTTATTTCACTTTATGTTTTCATTTACTTTTATCTCAAATTATAAAATGTATTAAATATAAATAATTGTCATAATAAATTATACATAAAATTCTCTATCTTTTAAGATCCATTTTCATATATATATATATATATATATATATATATATATATAAAGTGTAAACAAAATTAAGTGTGGACGTGGACACCAAAGTGTAGAATTATATACTAGTTGTGGACATGGATATCTTAACACGAAAATCGTTGGCTGATACCTTTAAGAGCTTATTCTTCGCCATAGTCTCCGGCAAGGAAAAACCCACATAACCACGTTTCCACCGTTACTCCCACCGTCACCGGCACCGCCGAGGCCACCACCACGATCGAGCGGTTCCAACTCGCTAAAAATATCATTTTTGGATGCTGAAGATTTACCATGTGACCACATCCAATCCAACGCAACTACCTAGCTCTCGATCTCTGATAAGACAGCTTTGATCGAGTTCCAATGGATAAGACATCTCTGATCGAGCTGTCTTATCGAAGATCGAGAGTTAGTTGTGTTGTATTGGATGTGGTCACGAGGAAGTCTCCAGCAGATGGATGTACATCAGATCGAAATATGAGACCTTTAACGAGTTAGAACCAAAACTCGATCGTGGTGATGGTATCAGCGGTGACGGTGAGAGTAACGTTGGAAACATGGTTATTGGGTTTCTTCTTACCGGAGACTATAGCGAAGAACAAGCTCTTAAAGGTATAAGCCAATTAACTCTGTGTTAAAGTGTTCAGGTCCACAACTAGTGTATAACTCTACTATCCACGCTTTGGAATCCACGTCCACAATTAATATTGTTTACAAGTTAACATACATATATGAAAATGAATCTTAAAAGATAGAGAATTTTATATATAATTTATTATGATAATTATTTTTATTTAATATATTTTAGATTTTGAGATGAAAGCAAATGAAAGCAAATGAAATCATAGAGTACACAATAAGAAAAATAATAAATAAACTAACATTTTCCTTCTCTTAAGGTTATAGCTGTCCAAAAATCCAGTAAACCTTACAAAAAAGTGTCAAGTGGAAAGTGTCTATGAATGCAAGAGAAACTCAAAATCAAAATGTGTTATAAAGAGTAATCAACTCAAATTCGTATGGGTATAATAACTAAATGTATTTTATCGCCAGGTCTGGCTTTTACAAATCTTTATGATCGAAATCCTAGCACAAGAGGGTTGAACTGGTATATACCGTTATTTTACTAAAAAGATAAAATTTTATGGTCTGTGAAGTCTATACACAATAAATGTATATGAAGCGAAGGGGACAATGGGAAAGAAGAGATTGTTGGGAAGACGGTGGTTTACATAAACTGTACTCATGTCTCTCCTTGGTCAATATTGGAATTTAAAGCTTTAATATGATATATAGTTAGGACATCTATACTAGTATATACCTCAGTATCATCTAAATCAATATTATATTCATTAATGATTATAATAATAAAAAATTGATTGAAAATTAACACAAAACTCCAACTACAATTAAAACAACTTTAAACACCAGTCATTAGAAAACAGATGGAACCAATGTTCTTAAACCCCTCGAACCGGACTATTTCCAAAGTCACCGGGTTATTGGATCGACCACGGACGATCCATGGATTAATAAATTAACTAATTTTGTTATATAATAATATATTAACTATTGAAAAATATACTAAATTTTTATGTTTTAAAAAACATTTAGAAAATACTTAACTTTAGTTTTATTTATTTTTATTTTCATTTTATATACAAAATATCAAAAAATAATTTAGAATTTTAACAATTTTGTAACAAGTTAAGATTATGACATATAATAATAATATATCAAGATTTAAAATACTTAAATATTTATATTTCTAGTGAAATAATAAAATTAAACTTTAAAACTAAAATAAGCCAAAGGTAAAACATAAAATTGTAATAGATTATCAATAACAAAAATAAACTAATACCAATTCACATTAACTAGTATTGTTAATAGATTCATAATCCATTGTTGATATAATCTTTTTTTATTTTTGAAAAACTAAAAAGATAGCTTCTCAATTAAAATACAAAAAAAATTCTATTAATGTAATTGAAAATAAGAAAATAATAAGTAAGAGTTATGTATGGGTTCAACTAGTGGTTCAAGCGGTAGACGAGTTTCGGGTTTTAACGGGTTTTTGTAGCTTTATCGCGTTTTAAAATAATAGTTTTTTTTCCCTAAAATCCAAACCGGATTTTATACGATGTCTGGATTTACCGGTTCGACCGTGGGTTCAGGTCGGGTTTCAAAACGCTGGATGGAATTAATATTGGTTTTTGCTGCTTCATGTTTGTATATTCGTTAGTTATGGACGACGCATTTAAAAACAAAGGTTACTGGTTTTGGTACAAGTTTTCACTTATTCGTTTACAAATTTCAAGGTAATGAGAAGTATTAGAGAAATTTAGTTTCGAGTTCCTCAGATTAAAAAGGTACCATGATTCGTGAACTGAATTTCAAAAACCTTGACATTGGTTTACAAACTTCACGGTAAAGAGAAGTACTTGGGAAATTAATGCAACGCACTTTCTATTTTGTCAAGTCTCTGGAAAAATGGGTTCCTCTCTTATGCGGGTCGTATGCAACTGATAAAGTCGGTGCTAATGAGCACAGTGAATTTTTGAGCCTCTGCTTATCGTCTCCCTAGTAAGTGTATTAAGGAGATAGAGCAGCTCTGTTCTGCGTTCTTATGGACTGGGCCCGAGCTGAAAAATTCAGGGGTTAAAGTTGCTTGGTCAGAGCTGTGTTTGCCGACAAGTGAAGGAGGCTTGGGGTTTCGTTCGCTAAAGGAAGTCAACACAGTGAATGGACTGAAGTTAATATGGCGTTTTCTGTCAGGAAACTCTTTGTGGGGCAGATGGATTCGCATGTACCTAACAAAAAAGAAACATTTTTGGGAGATTGGTGAGAAGTCGCAGCAAGGTTTTTGGATGTGGAGAAATTTTTTAAAGCTACGAGATATTGCAAAAACGTTTCATATGAAGGCCATTGGGAATGGGATGGCAACGTCGTTCTGGTATGACAAATGGCTTGAGATGGGTACGCTTATGAACAAGTTGGGGGATAGAGGGATCATCGATCTTGGGTTCAGACGTGAGGCAACGGTATATGAGGTTCTCTGTTCCACGCGAGCAAGAAGAAGACATCGTACTGCTCTGCTAAATGAGGTTGAACAGCAGATCACTCTCTGCCGTCAAAGACAAAGGATGAATGAGGACGATTGTGATCCAACAAAAAATATTCTACCCGTGAAACTTGGCACATGCTGCGCCAAGCAAGACAAGAAGTACATTGGGCAGAGGGAGTTTGGTTCAAGTATGCTACTCCTAAATTCTCATTCATCACATGGCTGGCAATGCTAAATCGATTATCCACAATGGATCGAGTAGTGAAGTGGAGCAGTGGCATCGACACCACTTGTGTGTTGTGTAAAAGTGCGACGGAGACAAGGGACCACACTTTTTTCGAATGCAGTTACTCATCACTGGTTTGGGAGAAATTAACTCGAGGTATTTTAAAAAGACGATATACCAACTGTTGGCTTACCATCTCAGGGTTTGTGGGAGACATAACACTGGACCGTATACCAAAATTCTGCATCAGATACTCATTTCAGTGTGCCATTCACATGATATGGAGAGAACGTAACCAACGTCGTCATGGTGAGGTGGACATCCCGGCTGCCACCATGGAGAAGCATATAGACAAAGCTATAAGGAACCGATTGTGCCTGTTATCGAGAAGTGGAGACAACTTGTACCGTGATGCTCTCTCATATTGGTTTGGATCGAGATTAAATTCTTAGTCGTGGAGTTGGTTTGTAAAGTTTAAAAACCAGTAGCACTAGATGTAAAACTGAGTTTTTTTGAATTAATTTAACATTCATTAAAAAAAGAAGTACTAGGGAAATTTAGTTTCAAGTTGAACTCAATTTCAGAAAATCTTTGTTATATCCTACCTTTATTAGGAAAAGAACACAAAAGAAGATTGTAATGATTTTGCTATGTCCATTATGTTGTGAAATTATATAGACCGTTGATTATGAAACATTATTAAGGATGTAAAGGAACATAAAAGGATTTAAAGTACATATTTGCTTTTTCACATCATCATGATTATTACATATCATAACAAATCATCAATAAAATTGATATTAGTTTTAGAGCTTATCCAGAAGAGATATTTTAGCATAATATAATAAAATAATATAGATACATGTGACTGTTTCTGTTAGTGCTTGCTGCTTGGGCGTGGGAGTATTTCGCAGCTTTATGGCTAAACTAACTAACATGCGAACTTGGCTTTGTTAAATGATTAATGTCTTAGTTTATGTCGCTTAAAACATTGGAGAAGTTTGATGTCACTCAAGAAAACACACATAACTACGTGAGGAGTATATGACTAACATCCAAGATTCAGAAGGATCGATGTGAAAATTTCGACCAAACGTTCATAAATCATGTTTGTTCTATTGGTCGACATCTAATGTTGATTTTTAATTTGTTTGATATAGTTTGGCTCTGCAATATTCACTAAGCACTTAATCGGCAGATTAAATCGGAGTTGACCCGATCCAACCACCACGTCATAGAAAAAGTGGTAACATGCTAACATATATTTACTATTGGCATCTTGTGGCAAGCATTATCTACTAGAAGTTGAGAATGACTAATAGTGGATCATGACATGTTTAGTATGTCTCGACCCTTGTAAAATAGTGTTGTACAACAATGAAAATAAATATGCAATCTGGAGTTAAAACCCCATACAGAGAATTTTATAAATATTTGTTTTTGTGTTGTGGTTTTAATTGTTAAATAAATCAAAGCAGATTTAAAGATTTGCATGCGGACCATGTGCCGGTTGGTGAAACTAGAAAACGATATAAATTTATTGATTTTTTTTTTTAGTTTGACGGAAGGTTGTTAATGTGTCTGATTATATAAATAACACTCATTCAGACCGTACATATTTGGGGAGTTTTGGTCCGCTGAAATTAAATTTTAACTTGTATTCAAACCTAATCTTCTTTGCCATAATTTCACTTCATTGTAATTCATATGTTCACAAACATATATTTAATATGACCTCTTTCCAAGACAAAGTCCAAATTGTTATGTTTTTTATGCGGGTTGAAACTTACCTGCAATAAAAACCTTATAATCATATACTATATATTGCTTATTTTTAATAAAAAATTTCACTTGCTGGTATATGTTTTATTTCTCAAAATACCAATGGACTAGCTGGAGATTTCTTAAAAAGAAAACAAAAGTTCCCGTAAAAAAATATTTATTAACCCTATCTTTTTAAAGGGAGAATTTGCTCAGTAGCTAAGTTTTGAATGAAAATTAAGAAAATAACATTGATTTTGACGTTATTAAGTAACTAGTTTTTGTCTCATATTTTTTCTGGTTATATCCTCTTTATTAGCAAGTTTCCGGTGATAAAAAAAGAGAATGCATAACGTTGTCACTTGGTGTTATAGATAAAAGTAAAACACCGTTATTTTCACCTCACGTAAATCAGCTACGTCAAACACTTCTTTACCTCATATAAATAAATAAAAAATTAATAAAAAGTGTATTTCATACCACTCAAATAGTATATGAATCTAACCTCTATATACTAAACTTTATCCCAATCCCACCCCAACCCCTAAATACTAAATACTAAATCTAAAACCCTAATCAATAAACCCTAAACTCAAATATAAACTCTAAACCCTAATCACTAAACCATAAATTCACATATAAACCCTAAACCCAAATAGAATGGAACAAAATAAATAGCATAATATATTGATGAAATTATGAACCCTAAACCCTAAACCCTAATATAAGCATCAACCCAAATATAAACTTTAAACTCTAATCACTAAAGTATAAACCCTAAACTCAAATAGAATGGAACAAAATAAATAGCATAATATATTTTGATGAAATTATGAAATGTCTATGATTCCATAGAATAAGTTAATGATGACCCCAACTATAACCACTCACCTTCTAAATACTAAAACCTAAACCCTAAACCCATATACCCTAAACCCAAATATTAACTTAAAAAAATTACAAATTCTATTTTTAAACAAAATAGAACACTCTTTAGTGATTGTCAAGTGGAATGGAACATGATAAAATAGTATTGTCAAATGGAATAAAACATAATAAAATTGTCAAATGGAATGGAACAATATTGCAACCATGACTTACACTAGTTAAAAGTATTTTCCGCAAAACGTACATGGGAAGTCGGCAAGAGTTCAGTCATATTGGCACCGCGCCTAGAATTGCTCGTCGCATATGTAGATTTTCGAATCTCCGATACTTCCCGTCCATCACCGCTAAAGCCTTTGCAAAAATAGACTTCTTCTTCCCAAAGCTATTATGGATTTACCAAATAAAAAATAATTTGCAAAAAATATATGTATGTTGTAGGACCACAAATTACTTTTGTTGTTAATAATTAATAATGAAAATTGTTTTTGTTTGCAGGTAGGATAGAAGGACAAAATGACAATATTATATAAAAGTCACACCATGTACATGTGTATTAGGAAAAATGGCCATCTAGCTGATTAGTGTTTTTTTCATAGCTACAGAGCCCAATTTCCCCTTTTTAAAAATATGTAAAAATGTCAAACCGTGGCTTTGTTTTTCAGAAGAGGAAATATATCCGCATACGCATAAAGCTTAGGAAATGTCTCTCACTCTCTGTGCATATTATAAACATACCGACGCAGCGGACCACCCACCAAAAGTTGGAAGTGCATCATTTGGAAGATATAAAACTGACGTTGTTGATTTGTATTCGAGCTTTTGAATGCTTTATCTATTCGCGCATTAACCGGCGCAATTTCTCAATGCCCAATTACACTTGCCATTAAACAAAAACATTAGATCAAATTCAAAATGATAAAATACATACACATGCACCTATAATTCCATAAGATTAACATCTTTTTTAAGTGGGTCGATCTTGACACCAAAACATTAATCATAATTTTGTGTGTTTCGTGTGATTTTGACGTATCTAAACCAGAAGTTGGTCTATAGTGGTAAATTTTTTCTTTCAAAATCAGCTAATTCTTACTACAGCGTTTTGTTTTGTTATTTAGAGACATGTGAAGTGTCTCTATAAAACTTTCATATAATTTTATACCTATGTAAACTAAATTAGTTGACTTTTTGTACTTTTGAAATAATTTCCTACAATTTTTCTTCAACTGAGAAGAACTGTCGGTAGAGTTTGTTTTTCAACTAAAAGAAATTAGATTATTATCCTAACACGTGAAGTGTTTTCTATTCTGTGTCGATAAAAATGATTTAGAATTTTTAGGTGGTGGGCAAAGTTTAGCTATTTAATTAGACTCCTCTAACGGGATTGTTTCCCATCACATTTTTACCCCTAGAAACTGCTCATAAATTAGAATCCCTATTTACAAATTATAATATAGCGCGATGAGCACAGCATTAAATCCAGGTGACGTTATACAATCTACATTTGTATTAAAGAATCGAGATAATGGTGTATCTTTAACAAAAGAAAAAGAGTTGATGCGCCGTGCGCCCGTAAGGCTACTTCGTATCATTAAAACGCCGGTATACTATACTATTATAGAAAGACTTATGATTCGTAAAAGAAGTAAAATTTCACAGTTACTTAAGTGTGATTATCTCAAAATATTTTTAAAAACTAGGATTTGGAAGCAAGTGCCACTTATGCCATTGCATAATTAATCTTTAGATAAAGACCTTTGATGTCACTTTGTTGCATTTAAGCCAAATTGGCGACAAATACTATCAATCACCCCTTATCTTTTTTTTTTCTGTGACAAAAATAACCACTTATCTTAGTATTTGAATTTGTGAGAAAAATATCTTACTACTTATTTAGGTCTTACACCAAAACGCAAAAGCAATCCAGTTCCTATAATGGAACAAATATATTTTGGACGACAAAAGACACATACTAGTTTTTGATTATGGGTATATATTGCATATTTGATTGTTAAGTACTTAAGTCTAACATTTAAGAAATTTACTATTGCGCCTTATATTGATTAAACTTTGTTGATTTTGTAATTTTTTTCATCAAATATTATACTTAACACATTTAATTAAGCAATTTGATCCACAAAACAACTTACAGTAAAATCTCTATAAATTAATAATTCCAAAACTGTGATATTTTATTAATTTATAAAGTTACTAATTTTTAAAAATGTTTGTTTAAAAATTTTATATTTTCGAAATATTTTTATATAAAAGAAAGAATGTTAAATTTTGTGGCTTATATATTGATTAAACTTTGTATATTTGATTTGGACAATTCCTCAAATAGTCATTTTTAAGTTTTTGTCACCAAAACAACTTTTTTTATTCTAAAATTTTAATATTTACTTTTTAAAATTGGAAATCACACTCTCAAAATTCTAACCCTTAACTCTAAATTCTAAATCTAGATTAGCTAACTCTAGGGTATAAGTGTATTTTTGCCTTTTAATAAACTAAAAAATACTATCCTATGAAATTTTTCATTTGATTTTCATTTTAATAAATCATGTTATTTTTAAAAAGTTATATCAAATATGGATTTTTTATGTTAATCTTTGGAGGTTAATTTTATATATTTTATTACTTTTTCTAATCTATCAAAAAAATGATTCGAGGTACTAGTCATTTTAGAACAACAAGTAAAACCGAAATCTACAAGATGTAAAACACACGGTATTTTTGGGAATCTCTTTAAAGTAAAAAGGATATGAAAAAACTGAGGCATATTACTTAAAATTATATGCTCGTTTTATAGGCTGACTTCTAAAGTGGATACGCGTTCACAAGCATGGTGGAGCTTGTGGTCTAGTGGTTTCAACAGTTGATTATATCGTTAAATAGTATTATACATATTTTTATCAAACAATAGAAATAGTACTGCACTAAAAAAAAATCAACCATTTGTCTACTTCTAGAAATACACACTTCTAATGAATTTCTTGAAAAACACAAGGAAAATAATTGAATTAATTTAATCTTCCTATTCCTTGAGTTTTACATCTTAAATTTAACAACCACAAGAAACGTTGTTAAACCCGGTACCGTTCACAGTGAAACCCGGTACCGTTCACAGTGAACCACGTAGTGACGTCCTGACAGTATCTTTACTCGCTTCGGTCTCTGGTCTAGACCATTTCGGTGGGGCCAAGACACTCGGTTATAAAAAAAAAAAATGTTGTTAACTCTGTAAAATGTTTATATTAAAAGGTAGTTAAAATAAACGTTATAATGCAACGTCGTCTAGAACTTATTGTTGATAGAATTCACACATTTCTTGTTCTATCTAACGTCCATTGAGTTAATAACCATATATGACATTTCTAATAGTCATATAAGAAAAGAAAAGATGTTAAACTTTCTCAATGTAATATATCAAAGGGTGTACGGTTGATATGACATTTTGTATTATAGAACTTAACAGAACTCCCGAAGATGTATGTGAATCAAAATCTATAATAAAGTAAATATCTTATTAGACAAGTCAAAAGGAGAGATATGGTTATATTAAATTATTTTATTCTAAGATAAATATAAGAAAATGAAATTAACTTTTGAGCCAAAATTACTGGAGCTGGTGGTGTCAGTATCTTTGAAATTATGAAGCACCTTGTACCTCGAAAGTCAAAGCCCACAAATTATGACCTACTTTCGAGCACCATGTATTCCTCCATAAACTTGGGGTCATAATCAATTAGCAATAAAACAAATTATAGATTAACAGATTCATTTCATTTCATTTTATGTTTTCACGCCGGTTAATTATGACATTACATATATGATACTACGTACTACAATTCTAACTGTGATTTACATCTGAATACGTCTGAGATCTATACCAAATGGTACTTTTTACGTTATGGTAAAGATTTTTTCTAAAGATTTTTTCAATATTCTGTATAATTTACATTTTTTAGGAATCAAAATCCAAACTTTATAATGTAAATAAACTGTTCGTCAAACCACTTGACCAACGAAATTTTATTTGGTTTATTTTTCATTTTTGTCTTCACAGAAACGAGCAAGTTTCCTTGCCAAATGGGAGTTCCCATAAAATCCTGCTAGGTTTTCAGTCACCAATGTCACAGATAACTCGGTTAGCAACCTGCTCGTATGGCTGTGCTAAGAAATAAGGAAACAAATACAAATAATTTGAATAAAAAGGTTAGTTATGATTTTATGGGAACTCGCACTTGCCAAGGCAAGACATTATATTCGGTGCAATCCAGAAAGATGGCATATTGACATCTATGTATAATTCACGTTCATGATTTGATACGTAGATATTTAATTTAAGAGCGCTTTCGGGCGAACTAATGCCAAAGTGTTTCAAGACTAATAGAAAATTTTAATGCCAATTTTCTAAATACTCCCTTAGTATTTTTTTATTCGACGTTTTCCAGTTTTGCACAAACATTAAGAAAACTGATGTAATCTCTAATTTAACCTTTTCAATTGCTTTAGATTAGTAATTTAGTCATAAAGATGCTAAAAGTCACGTTAATATTACAAGGGTAGAAACATCAACTTCTCTCATTATTCTCATTGGACTCCGTAAACGTCAAATATATTGACACAAAAAAAAATCACTAGAACGTCAACTATTCCCAAACGGAGGGAGTATTATTTAAAACGGTTTTACAACCAATAATTCTATATGCTTCATGAGAAGTAACATATGATTATTAGTGAAGATGTAAACCATACGTTTGTATTTGCACAATGTTAAAAATGTCTCATGTAAATTTTTATTTTATCCAATTTTCAAAAAAAAAAAAATTTATTTTATTAATCTACATACCTATTAATAATCACATTTTTTCCAAAACTTGAACCCAATATCTCTTAGGGAAAAGATATAGTATATTTAATTTAAAGTTTCGGGTGATTTGATTTTTTAATAAAAATTTAGATGATTTTATATGAATTTAAGAGTTTAAAATGAACTTTGTTAAACTACTCTAAATATCACATAAAACCATGAAATTTGAGTTTTTATTTTATTTTTAACTACAAAACTCCATTTAAACGCTCTAAAATCATTTGAAAATTTTAAAACTATACAACTTAAAATATTTTCAATAACAATGGACTTCATAATACTTAATAAAATGTCAAGTTCGATAATAACAGATTTTAAATGAGTTTTTAAAACTAATGTCTGAATTATAGTGAATTTTTCATTTCAAAATAAATCACTTCAAACTCTCAGCTGAAGATATCCCCTTAATGTATATAAATATTAATAAATTCTTAGTCAAATCATCAAACTAAAAAAATCTCCACAATTAAGTAAGCTATATGTACAAAATAAATGAAATCACTGTTACTATTTCTTAAAAAAAAATTCATTAGATGCATAGTTAAGTTAGAAATTCCAATGGTTAAAAAGATTTTTAGAGGTAACTAGACGCTTAGTAGAGGACTAGCGACTATGCAAATTATTCGGAAACTAGTCATTAAAAAATTATTAATTTTTTATTTATATACTTTACATTTATATAAGATATTTTGATTTTAGGTTTAGGTTTAATTATAAAATTATTTTGATGAATTATAAAAATTAGATATACAAAAGAAAAAAGAAATTAGACAAACTTGTTGATTTAAACTAATATTACTGTTTGATTTTAGAGATTTGACCAATTTAGATTGATTTAACTAATTTAGAACGGTTTAAACTGATTTAGATCGCATAAATCTGATTTTAAGAAAATTATTTTGGATAGAACCGATTTCTCGCCTAGGCATCCAGATTTGTCGCAGGTGCCTATTCGCCTCCAAGACCAATTTTTAGAATATTGAGAAACTATATATTACTATTAAAGCATCTCCAATGTATAATTATATTTTTATTTTATAATAAAGTAGTCCTATTCTTTTATAAGAGATATAATAATTTCAAAACAAGATTGATTTTATTCTAATTATATTTCTTTTATTTAACATTTAATAAAAATATAAATAAACTATAATAGTTTTGGTTTAGGAGTCATTTTATATTGTACTCTAATTTTTTTGAAAAGATAGAATAGCATTTGAAGATAGTTTTAATTAAATTAAGAAGTTATTGTGGAAATGTTATAAGGATAAACTCCCATTTCAAAAAGGCTATAAATGTTAGTGATTCCAAAACTGTAATAAAACAGAAGAACACTTTTTTCAAAAAACAAAAAAAAAAACAGAACACTATACACTACGTAAATAGTAATCGTAATGAGTAAAAGAGCATGACGTAATTATTACATCAACTTTACGTATAAAATTCTTCCCTCTCCCTATAAAACCCCAACGATACATATGAACTCATCAAGCAACCTTAAAACCTCATAAGCAAGAAACAAAAACCAAAAAATGGCGTCTGCGATTATAACAGACGCAAACGCGTTTCTCGTAGCGCTGCTATTACTATCTCTTTCTCACATTCCATTTTCATCTTCCACAATCCAACAAGACTTCGTGATGTGTTTGGTCGACAACTCCGACGCTTCGTTTCCGATGGACTCTTCGTTCTTCACTCGCGACCTAAACGCCTCTTCCTACAAAATGGCGTTAGAGACGTCCGCTCAGAACCTCCGTTACTTGATGCCTTCAAATCCGAAGCCTGAGTTTATTTTCGAGCCGCTTTACGAAACACACGTTCAAGCCGCCGTGGCTTGTGCCAAGAAGCTGCAGCTTCACTTGCGGTTAAGAAGCGGCGGTCATGACTATGAAGGCCTATCTTACGTCTCCGAGATGGAAACGGCGTTTGTGATCGTTGATTTGTCGAAGCTTAGGCACATCAACGTTGATTTGGAAAGTAACACCGCGTGGGTTCACGCTGGTGCTTCTATTGGAGAGGTTTATTACAGGTAAATACTTTTTTACTCCACGGATCTTTATGTATGTTTGGTCCTTTTTGATGAGAGAATCATTTGTTATAGTTTTTTAATTTATCTCGCCTTTATAACGATTTATATACTCCCGACCCTTCCTTCACTACGCCACAAAAAGTAGTATTAGCTACACTAGTTTAAAAAAACATAATGTTTATATATTTTGTTTTACACAAAATTATTCCAATTTATTAAAAAAGAAGGAACAGGACGGATTGTAAAAATATTTAATAACTTTTTCTTACCTTATTAGTTTTTAAGAAAACTTTTAAAGCTACGGCTCGCGTTTCCTGCGTTGTCACTATCACACTCTATAAGTTAAGAAAAAACGTTTTTGAACTCGTGATTCTTTTTGGTATAAGATGCCAGAAAGAACCGAGCAGATCACATATATGCGGTTTGTCAAACATAAAATCCGGTTAACCAATTGAAATATTCCGAACTGTTACGTTATTTTTTTTACAGTTAAGGGACTGGTTTTATAACCACTCTTAAACCGAACCAATATATTGAAAACTGGAATATGGTTAAGCTATGATTATGACCCGATTATATAATCACTTTTTTTTTCATCTTTTGATTATATAATCACTTTACTTTTCACTGTTTAAAGGATCCAAGAGAAAAGCAAAGTCCATGGTTTTCCGGCGGGTTTATGCACCAGCCTTGGCATCGGCGGCCACATAATCGGCGGAGCATACGGTTCAATGATGCGTAAGTTCGGACTCGGAGCTGATAACGTCCTCGACGCCAGAATCGTTGACGCAGACGGCAAAATCTTGAACCGCGCGGCGATGGGAGAAGATGTTTTCTGGGCAATTCGCGGTGGCGGTGGAGGAAGCTTCGGTGTCATTCTTGCTTGGAAAATAAAGCTCGTTCCTGTGCCTGAGACAGTGACGGTGTTCACTGTCACGAAGACGTTAGAGCAAGACGGAACTAGGATCTTGTACAAGTGGCAACAAGTCGCCGACAAGCTCGACGAAGATCTCTTTATCCGCGCGATCATTCAGCCGGCGAGCAAGACCCCTAAGAGCAAAGAAAGAACTATCTCAGTTTCGTACCAAGGCCAGTTTCTTGGTGACGCTAATAGGCTGATGCAGGTAACGTGATGGGTTTATATTGTAATATTATGAAATTTAATCGAGAAATTCCCCCATTTTTTTGTTTTTGTCACAAAAATAGACTTAAAAAACATTTTTTAGTTTTTGTCAGAAAAATAGCTTTAAAAAAATGACTAAAATAAGTTTTATTAACCCTAGGTTTAATTGATCTAGACTTATGATTTAGAGTTAAGATCTTTGGGATAAGGTTTCAAACTTTAAAAAAATAAAAAATTAAAAGTTAAAAAAAAAAAAAAGGCTATTTTGGTCATTTTATTTCTTGAATGTTATTTTTGTAACAAAAACTTAAAAATAGATTCGCCCAATTTAATTTGGGTTATAAGTATATTACGAATTTAGGAAAGAAGTTTGAATATGACAATTTCAAGTTTTCAACCCTGGTTTTTTGACAGGTGATGCAGAGGAGTTTTCCACAGCTTGGACTAATGAAGAAAGATTGTGTAGAGACAAGCTGGATCAAGTCACTGATGTACATTGCTGGTTTCCCGAGCACCGCGCCACCGGAAGCTCTACTTGATGGAAAATCCTTGTTCAAGAATTACTTCAAAGCCAAGTCAGACTATGTGGAGGAGCCAATTCCAATAGAAGGACTAGAAGGGCTATGGAAAAAGCTTCTAGAAGAGGATTCACCATTGACTATCTGGAATCCTTACGGAGGAATGATGGCGAAAATCCCTGAGACAGAGACACCTTTCCCACATAGGAGTGGGACTTTGTTCAAGATCCAATGGCTGACTTTGTGGCAAGACGGGAAAGCGAGCGAGGCCAAGCATATGGACTGGATGAGGGATATGTATAGTTACATGGAGCAGTATGTGTCGAAAAGCCCTAGAGCCGCATATGTGAACTATAGAGATCTTGATTTGGGGATGAATGGTAAGGGGAGTGATGCAAGAGAATGGGGGAATAAATACTTCAAGGGAAACTTTGAGAGGTTGGTGAAGATTAAAGCTAAGTTCGATCCTGAGAATTTCTTCAGACATGAACAAAGTATTCCTACAGGACTTGAGTGAAATTATTGAGTTAAAAGAATAATAAGAGTGTGTGGTTTGGGATTGTTTTAGGAAATACTTTTGTTACTTGTGTCTTTTGTGTCTAGAACATGGTCAACACCCTCAAAAAAAAAAAAAAAAAAAATTGTGAACTCATTTCTAATCCAAACTCGTTATAAAATCTATTTCCTTATCTTTTTTTTTCTCGACATCTAATTCCTTATCTAATCTAATTAACTAAACGGAACGCTATATGGAAACGATAAGAACAACTTATAAATATCAACACATCGACTTAATCAGTTAGTCATCAACAAACGACAACCAGGTTCCTAGTCCTCAATGGTTTAATATTAAATCTATGTATAAATAGCTAAAATTCCCTAATGTAGACCACATATAGTTAGAGAACCTACATGCATGGAAGCTTATGCTCATCTCCTGACTTCTTGTCCACATGAAAAGCGAGGAGCAAGAGCCTAACAAAGACGAGTCTAAAGACCGTCCAAGTCTCAAAGATCTCCCCATTGATCTAACAACGGAGATTCTCACTAGATTGACCTCATAAAATCTCTTCTAACATTCCAACCTGTTTCGAAGACATGGTGTTCCATTATCTGAAACAAAAATTTCATCACTTCTTACATCTTGAATTAACCAATCGATCGTTTAAAATTTACAAAAATTGTCCAAGCGGTCTAGCATGGTAAAGGAAAAACTTGGGATACGATATAAATCCGTATGACCTAGATTTGATTTCTGTGAGGAATTAAGTTGTCATTTTCTTGGTCAGGCAAAATGGGATCTTGTTTAGGCCTCATTTAACTTTGTTATAACTATTACTGATGTTCTGTTTCCGCATTCATAGATTAATAAAAAGTTGTCACAAAATACAAAACCAGCTTTTGTTTCTCTTAACAGGCATGTGGGGATCTTTTCTATCGAGTCATTAGCCAATGTTTTCTCTGGGAAAGCTTGTACTTTTTAAAGATTAGCTTCATCCCATCAATCAACAAGAGGAATTTAAATCAATACGAAGTACAAAGTCGGTTAATTATTGACGTGAGATATTTGGTTATGCTTGAAGTCAACCTTAATTTCGTACACATACGGCTACGAACAAAAGATAAGAAAGTGGGCAGCTGAGTTGGGTCTTATTAAAAGCCCTTCAACGCTCCCAGGCACGACTTACGAAGCAGCCGCCAGATCGAAGATTTCAACATGAGCCTCTGCCTCCGGTGTTCCTCCTCCGCCCCGCTCCACTTCTGACCGCCGCAACTCCACTCTCTCCGGTCTATCCGTTACTTCACTCCGGCCTTTCCGTCACTTCACTCCGGCGTCTCTTCTCTGTTTGGCTCCATGCTGTCTGAAGGTGTGACTCTGCTCAAGCTACTACCCTCGAGTCAGGTAGATTCAGCAGAACAACGGTTCATTCTAGGTGAGAGGACCTTGTCGGGGAACCTCGTCGCTCCTCCTCCTCGTTCCCCAGAGCCACCAGACCCACCGGTCCCGCCAGATCTACTCCATTCACCTCTGAATCGAACCAGTACGCATCCCTATCGTCCCTTCAGATCCATGAACACGCAGCTTGATCGTTACGTGCCAAACCTAGCCTTAAGGGCCGGGTCTCCACCTCTGCAAGATTGGTGTAGTAATGTGGAGATTTTGGTTGAAGAAAACGTCTCCAGGCTGGTCTCTCTCCAATACTTAGCAAATCAAAGCTTTGAGGACTGGCTTTTGATTGTTAAAGTATGGGTGGTGATTTGCTTCGGGGATGTTCAGCCCTTCCTCTTCACCTCCGGTGGTCTTTCAACCCGCTTCATCTACGAGATCCGACGACATCGTGGCGTTGAGGCAAAGCTAAACCAGATCTGCCTTGCCGGTAGAGTCTACTGCTCCACCGTACTTGCTGCTCCCTGCTTCTCCACCGCCGTTCATGTTGACCTCCTCCCCACCGGTAATGATAATACCACCACCGCCTCTATCTCACTTCGACGAAGTATACCTGTATCCATCTCCATTATGTGTGCCCTGCAACAACGATTCTCCCTTGTGCTCTGCACTACAACGACGAGTCCCACCGGACGTGGAGAGTTTGATTTATCATCGCTCTCTGGTGAGACTGGCGCGACATACCTCTCAGCAAAACCCTATATTGGAATTTTAAATCTAAATTCAGGCATTTCAGGCCTTCTGGTCACTGTTACGGAGTTTCTCAACTCTTAACGGCCATGCTTTCCGACTTATTTGAGATTCACATAGTCTCGTCGGAAATTTCAGTCGGTGTTAGTACCGATTTCGCTGGTCTAATGGGCTGCTCAGCCACATCCAGCTCCTCAACAGGTAGTTTTGCCGTCCAAACCTATCTGTTAGGTCTCTTCAACGTCGATTCCGACTATTTCTTGCTCGCTGCTGTGAGCATTGTTTCAAAGGTACAAGTGAAGTCTTTTCAGAGGTTTCTTTACTTTGAGCAAGTCTCCCTTTGTAACATATCTATCCTTTGTGTTATTGTTCGACATTTGTTGTTAGTCACACTGTCTGAGTATACCTCCAGTTGTTATCTTCTTGTCGTTGAACACTGTTCCAGTTGTAGTTCGTCTAAGCCGTAGGGCTTTTTAATTTTAATATAATCAGTTTGTGGAAAAAAGAAAGAAAGTGGGCAGCTCAATTCTCGTAACTTCGCTCTTGCAAACGTCAGATATTATGTCACACACAAGGCTATATGTTTCAAATTTCGCATCTGAAATAAGATGTAACGTAAGTTTGTATATAAATAGAATATACAACATTCTTTATTAATTGATTTTGTGTTAAAATTCAAGAAAACTTCAAGAAAAGAAGTCGGATATTCTAGGCAAAACTGTATGCGAGACTACTTGCCTGGCAAACAACCATCTTTAAAATTAATCTTCACATGAATACATATTTCTCAAAGACTCATATATATATATTCAGACATGCCATATTGTGGTTAAAAACAAGCCATATGATAGCCAGAAAAGTATAGGAGACGACAAATTAAACATGCTCACTTGTTATACTTACATTGTTTGGTGAAAATAACGAAATTTTAAACTTTAAAAATTATGCTATTCGAATTTATAATAATGTGATTTTGGTGCATTTCAAAAACCTCGGATATCGCCAGCCCGCATTTGAAAATCTTCAGCCACTTTCTTAGTGGTCTCGACAGTGAACCGGCGAACGTACGAAGACACTAGTGGCAGATCCCAAGGAGAAGCAGGCCTAAAAGTCTGGTTCACTTTAATCTTGGACGCAATTAATCCTTTTCCACCACTACATTTTCTGTATTCTTCTCGACTCTTTGGCTTCCTGTGCTTGCACAAGCGTTCTGCATCAACATACACTGGCTCCACTGTAAACCTACCCTCGAAATTTTCCATTAACCTTATTCCATTTTGCTGTTTCAGATAGTGTACCTACCGACAATAAGCAGGAGAAACCCTAATTAAATTTTCCAAGACTTGAACACTAACATTGATTCTCGTGAGAGATAGAGAGACGTTTCTCACATAAAGTGTTTTTGGGTCTTCGAGGACATTTAGACGTATTGGGATAGTTCCTGACAAGAAAAGGAAGTTCCATGACAACTCGTTCTCAACCTCCACGTCCACCATACTCCCTTGATAATCTTCATCCTTCTCTGGTATAACTTTTCTTGATACGGCTTTCTACATAAGAAAAAAAAAAACTCACTCTCTAAAATATTGCTTTTCTTCGATTATTTTTGTTACAGTTATATAATGATAAGTTAAAGAAATAAACCAGAAGTGGGCGGCCTTTGATTTCTCTGGAGTATGTTATGTTGTCTGGATTAGTTAAAACGTCGTAAGCTACTTGAGGTGGCAATCCTAACGTAAATTCCATTTTCATATCGGAAAGGCCAGAACTATGGTGTGTACGCACCTTCAAATATAAATGAAATTATGGATCTTTATTTCTTAGCTCTATATATAGAGGTAAATGTTTTGTAATCTTGTTAGCTGATTTCATCTCACCTTCACGGTAGGAGGAGGTTCATGATATTGCTCCTTCTTATTTGCATCTCTCCATAGTTTTAATTGCTCCTTCGTCTCATCTCTCTCCTCGTGAGTTTTTGCCTGTGTCATTGGCTTGGATTTAACATTTTTTTCAGATTTTGTAGGGTGTTGTGTGTTCTCACTGATCCAGGCACCAAATCCGGGGAATATACCCATTTAACTGTCTGAAAATTTAGTCCCCAAAGAGATAATTGACTTACCGGGGGAAAAGGTCAACGGGACAAATCATGTATTGTATATACTATATGGTTTCAGGGACCATCGAAAAATTTTTAATTCAGATTTAGAAGATCCAAAGCATATATAACTGAAATATTAGAGAAGGTGAAGTGTACCCTACGTTAACGTACCACCGAGTGAAAATGAAACATATCAAGGCAGCTAAAGTCTCGTGACTTCTTTCTTGACGTACAAGCTAGAGCTACGAGAATATTGAACACTACCACTAGGTTACTTGCCAGGAGACGTGCCAAGAAATTTATGGAAAGTATGTTAAGACCCTGGGCTGATACATTTAACACAAAGTTAACAGCGAGACTTAACAATCTCGAGACAAAATTGCCTGGTGCTAAATTCTAGTCTTGATCTCATCAACAATCCTCAGGCTTCAGGTAACTGCATTACTCAGTGAAGTAAATACTTAGGGTACGATCCTCAAGCTTCAGGTAACTGCATTACTCATATGTAGATCCACGAGCTAGATACAGGTCGTCGTACACTACCCGGTAGCTCTACTAAGTGAAGAACCGGATTTCACCCTTTTCGAATAACATGTGAAGTTCCTAGAGCAAGCTACCTTCGCCTACCTTTCATCTAGAAGCGGAAATGATAAGAACTGGTAAACATGTTAACTACATTACGGATTGCTCGTGGATCAACAATCCTCAGGCTTCAGATAACTGCATTACTCAGTGAACACTACAAGAAAACAGCAAGGATACTGAGGGAAAAAATCGTCGGAATTTCGTCGGAATAACGTTATTCCGACGATATACCGACGAAACAAGTCTTCGGAAATAATTCCTCGGAATTTCTTCTTTCCTCGGAATTTTCCGACGGAATTCCGAGGATCACTAGTTTGTCGGAAATCTCCTCGGAATATACCGAGGGAGAACTTCGTCGGGATATTTCCTCGGAAGCTCATCGATCGATGCTTTTTTGGACATATATCCATCGATCGATCGGAATATACCGAGGGAAATCTTCCTCGGAATATTCCGAGGAACATGTCCCTCGGTATATACCGAGGATACCGAGGAAGATGTCCCTCGGTATATTCAGAACGTTTTTTTATAAACAGATCGATCGATGGATTTATGTCCAATAACGCATCGATCGATCGAATAAAAAATATAATTAATTTCTTCGGAATGTAAAAAATATTAATTTTTTTTAAAAAAATAAAATTTTTGAAATTTAAATTCGAAAATATAAATTTAAAATTAAAATTGAAATCATATTAATTAATATTCAAAGTTTCACAAATAAAAATAAAACATTCCGAGTTTTTGGAAAAAAAAAACTACGGGTCTGGCACGTCCGGGAACACCTCGTTCGGGTACATCCTCTGCATCATCTCCATCATTTGCTGGTTCAGCCTCCTCTGTGCCTCATAGCCCGCCTGTTGAGCCGCCATCTGGGTCTCCAACAAAGATATGCGATCATCCTTGTCCTTCAACTGAGCCGTAAGTACTTCTGGATCAACAAAGGGCGGTGGTGCAGAAGAAGGAAGAACCGACCGGGTGCGACGACCCAAACCGACCAAACGTCCCTCCTTCTTTGGAACCGACTGAATAGAAAATAGCCAAATTTAAAAATTTAAACCAAGAAATAAATGAATTGAACTTTAAAAAAAAAGAACTTACGGATTCAACGATTTCGTTGATTCGAAACCGGGACAAGTTGGTCGAAGCCGTCGAAGCGTCATCCCCGGTTTGAAGCTGAGACACTTCGTCTACCACCTGAGTTTGGACCAGGTCGACCACGTCCCTCACAAGACCGTCATCAATCTGGCCGGTCTTCTTGTTGGTATACGCCCTCCTCATTAGGGCGAGATCATCAACCGGCTCGCCATCATTTTCTTCCGCCTTGAAAAAACATAAATTAAAAAAACATTAGAAATTAGAAGAAATGCACAATAAATTAAAATTCTGAAACTCAAATAATTGAAGAAAAAGCGGTTGAACTTACCATGCGATCTCCCAGAGTGGCAATAGATTGAGCACCCAAGTTATGCTTGTAGATGCCTTTCCCTTTACGGTCGCTCCTGCGGTTGGTGGAGTTGGTGGAAGAAGTTTCTTTCGTCTCTTCCTTATCCCAATGCGCACACAACTCCTTCCAGACCGTGTCGTTCATCGACTTTGGGACCTTTTAATAAAAAAAAAAAGAAAATAGTTTAATAAATTAAAAAATAGTTTAATAAATTAAATCGAACCTTATTGATTTCCCACTTCTTCTTCCACTTGTGGATCTGCTTCCCATAGTTGTCCATAACTTTATGGACGAAGTGGTGATAGATAAAGAGCGTCTCATCGGAATTCCAGTTGAACTCTTGCTGGAAAAAAAACACAATTAGTAGAAAATTTATATTAAAGATTTAAAATATAAGTAAAAAATTAGAATACTTACCGCAAACTGACGAAACCACAGAACCTGCTTGTCGGTAGGGAAGTGAGTGAAAGTCGGATGTCCCCTGTCGAGGGCCGAGTACATCATACGGTTGATCCATGCGCTGATCCCGTTCCCGGATCGGTTGAACCTAATAAAAAAAGAACAAACGGTTAATAATGAATCCAAATTTAAAA